>NW_005054375.1:2334232-2339181 GCF_000277835.1 Geospiza fortis
GGGCTGCTCCAGCCGGGGAGCGGGGCCCAAGGCTGGGCTGCTCCAGCCGGGGAGCAGGGCCCCTCTCCTCTGGATCTCCCACTGGAGCACAGCCTCCTCCAGGCATCCACCTGCTCCGGCTTGGGCACCTCCCCACGGGCTGTGGGTGGATATCTGCATTCCCCGTGGGTTTCTGCATCCCCCATGGATCCCACAGGCTGTGAGCAGATCTCTGCATCTCCCATGGATCCCACAGGCTGTGGGTGGATCTCTGCATTCCCCATGGATCCCCATGAAGGCGCACAGCTGCCTCACCTTGGGGCTGCACCTTGGCCTGCAGAGGAATCTCAGCTCTGGCACCTGGAGCACCTCCTGCCCCTCATTCTCCACTGACCTTGGTGTCTGCACAGTTGTTCCTCTCAGATGTTCTCACCCTGCTTTTCTCTGACTGCAATTACATCTGCGCTCACCCTGCTTTTCTCTGACCGCAATTACATCTGTGCAGTAACTCTTTATCCTTCCTCTCAAATCTGTTTATCACAGAGGTGTCACCACCATCTCCAATTGGTCCAGCCTTGGCCAGCAGCATGTGCATCTTAGAGGCATCTGGCATTGGCTCTGCCAGACAGGAGGAAGCTTCTGGCAGCTTCTGACAGAAGCCCCCCTGCAGCTCCACCATCACCAAAGCCTGGCCATGCAAAATAACCTCCCTCAATCTGCTAGCCCCTCTACTTTTGATGAAGCTCAGGACAGATAAAAGATGAAAGAAAATAACTCCTACTGAAGACAGCTTCAGAGATGGATTAGGGCATGCAGTGAGGTTAAAAAAAATAAAAATGCTGTAGAAGATTTGATCAATGGTAGCAGAAGAACTTAACTTCAGGTTAATTTAGCAAACCAAAGAAAGTTCCTGTTGTCAAGGCGTGGCAATTGTTCTACTCCTTCTTGCACAAGTGCCGCTTCTGAAGTAATTTATGAGAATTATACAGACAGATGTGTTCCCCAAGAGCTTGATGGATGATGGTGGACAAGCTTGGTTAGGACCTTCTTTCAGATGTGAATTTCAATGAGCAGTTAAGATCCCAGGAAAGTAAGAAAAGTTAGTGGGAAGTCACACTGAAATGCAGTACCCAAATTGCTGAAGCTTTGTGTGCTTTCCTATTTTATATTTTTTATGAATTTAGAAGAGTAATGGTACTGCCATATGAAGAGCAGGAATAGGCACTCCCATGAGATTACTAAATCAAAGCCAATGCTGCTACTGCAAACCATGAGAAAAATGCTTCATGAAGTCTGCACACTCTTTAACTACTTCCAATGACTTCCATCTTTGCAAGGATCTCCATGTTTGTAATCTAACATTACCTAGCGTAACAACAATTATTTCTTCAAATTCAATGATGGCATTGATCTATGGTTGTAAATAGGCTAGTGCAATGAAGCTTATTTTTGCTGCAGGTTGCATGCTTTTATAATTCAACATTTCACATTTGTGGTGCTTCTGCATGTGCTTTAGTATTTGTTGTTAATGTTACAGAGAAGTTTCACTTTCATTAGAATAACAATAATTTTAAAACTATTATTTGCATCTTTAGGGTAGGTGGCAGTGTAGGTTGAGAGGCATCTATTATGTAATATAATAACGCAGTCTTCTGTGATTCATTACAACACATTCTGCATCTACTTCCTACCAAACGAAATGTGTTTTTAGAATTTTGTTCAAGCATAGTTGTACAGGGAACGGGCATAGAGTAGAAAAGATGCAAGTTCTAAAAAGAGCTGTTTGTTTCACAGAATATTTGATGTGCTTCACTAAACATTCTTAATATGGCAGCAGTCACATATGACTGAAAAGCAGAATATTCTGTATTTCCCAATTACTTTTCTAGTCTGGTGTGAACATGCTTTCTCAGAGTCACTGTGTATGTGACAGATAGGGATGGGATTGATATTAATTCTGAAACATAATCAATTTTGGTTGTCTCGTTTTGATAAGGAGAGATAATGAAATAAAGTTACTCTGCCTTACTTGAGAGGATTAGATCATGTATCAATTTGCAATAAATATGTAACACTTGAATGAATCAATAAAAAATGCCTACTTAGAAAATAACTAAGAAGAGAGTATTTCTTTTTTCCTATTTTTCCTTGTCTTTTCCCTTGGTTGGAAGGAGACTGGCATACATGACAGAAAGTAGTATTAGAAATTTAAATACAACATCAATTAACTTAGATGGTTTAACAGCTCTTTTATTTCCTTTTCTCAAGGAACTTCTGTCTGTAGATAACTAACTCATGGGGACTAATCCAAATGAATCCCACCTGGCTTTAGCCAGGACAGCAGCACAGCCTGCATAAAATCTTCACAATTTTTTTTAATTTAACCTACCTCTTTCTCTAAGGATTTAGACCGATACAGATTTTTTTTTTCTTTTGGGGGAGAGGGGAAAGAGCGGGGTTTAGTGAGTTTTCTGTTATGTATCTGTATTGGTTTGGCACGGCCAGGTTTTGAGTAGCAGGGGCCACAAAGACGGCTCCTGTGAGGAGCTGCTGGAAGCTTCCACCATGGCCAGCAGAGCCATTCCCTGATGGCCCTGAAGATGGACACGCTGCTGGCCAAAGCTGGGCCAATGTGAGAGGCTGGTAACATCTCTGTGATGACATATTTAAGAAGAAAATCAGAACAAAGCTGTGGGGTTTTTGCTTCTAGTCAGAGAAAAGGAGGAGATGAGAACATGTGAGGGAAACAACATGGAGACACCTAGGTCAGGGGAGAAGGAGGGGCAGGAGGTGCTCCAGGTGCCAGAGCTGACATTCCTCTGCAGGCCAAGGTGCAGCCCATGGTGAGGCAGCTGTGCCCCTGCAGCCCATGGAGGATGGGATGCAGAGATCCACCCACAGCCCACGGAGGAGACCCAGGCTGGGGCAGGTGGATGCCTGAGGGGAGGCTGTGAACCTGGGGGAGGTTCGTGATGGAACACAGGCTCCTGGCAGGTTTCCTGGTACTTCTTCTGACTGTGTGGACAATCCACGCTGGAGCAGATTGTGCCTGAAGGATTGAACCCTGTGGGAGAGTGATCCAAGTTGCAGTAGTTTGTGGGTTTGTGGAGGACTGTGGGGTGGACTCACGGTAGAGCAGGGGAAGGACTCCTCTCTGTGAGCAGTGGAAGAAACAACCTGTGATGAATCTCCATTCCCATCTCCCTGCACTGCTGGGGTAGAAGGTAGAGGTGGGAAGGAGAGAGGAGTGAAAGGAAGGGCTTTTTAGAGTCTTATTTTCCTTCTAATTATCCTGCTCTGATTTTGTGAGTAATAAATTCAATTAATACCACTAATTCAACTAATATCACTAATGGAGTCCATTTTGCCCACGATGGTATTTGGTGAGTGATCTCTCCAAGTTCTTACCTCAACTCACAAATCCTTTGTTATATTTTCTCTCCTCTGTCCAGCTGTGGAGGGAAATGACAAAGTGTTTTTGGTGGGTGCCTGGCATCCAGCCAGGGTCAACATACTACAGCTTCTCTCAGCTGAGACCCCATTTAGAATACCGTATCCAGCTCTGAGATCCTCAGCACAAGGAAGACATCAACGTGTTGGAGCAATTCCAGAGGAGGGCCACCAAGATATTTACTATCTTCTTGTATGAGGATAGGCTGAGAGAATGAAGCCTGGAAAAGAGAAGACTTCAAGGTGACCTAATTGCACCCATACAAGACCTGAAGGCAAACTATGAAAAAGATTGAGGGACTTTTTACAAGAACGTGTAGTCACAGGACAAGGGGAGTGGACTAAGCATAAAAGAGGCATCTGGCATTGATATTTTAGATGAGATATTTGGAGGAAGCCAGTTCTTTGCAGTACAGTGGGAGAGACACTGACACAGGTTGCCCAGAGAAGCTGTGGATGCTGCATCCCTGGAGGTATTCAGGGTTACACTGGGTGGAGTTCTGAGAGCCTGGCCTCCCCATGGCAGGGCAGTTAGTATGAGATAATCAATCTTTAAGGTCCTTTCCAACCCAAACCATTCTATGATTCTATGATACTGTGATCTTCCATTCACATCAATAAATAATAGAAAAATACAGCAGCTCTTGGGACATTGAAGAAAAGCTACAATTTCTGCCAATAAGCTATTAAAATCTAACAAGAAGATGCAATCTACTAATCCAGCTGTAGCATCTACTTCAATATAAAAACTTTTCAAGCACCTCTTAAACTTGAATAAATCATCCTCTAATGACAATTATGCACAAATCATGATCTACAAAATTTTACCAATTCTTTTGCTTCTGTGGGAAATATCTATAATTCTCCTCTTCTAATAAGATTACTTGCTGCTGTTTTTGATAGCATGAACAATCCTGAGCTAAAGGGTAGCAAGACACATTTTTCCTGAATATTTACTTGCTTTTACTTTGGAAATATTCAGAGTATAATTGCTTGTGAGATCCCTCAAGTGCCAATTCCAAACCTAATCATGAGCTGTGCAGTAGTATAAATATCAAGAACACAAATTTATAGCTGAAGCTATATGTCTGAATTGTTCCTTCTCTATTTTAATTTTGCACGTTATTTTGCATTCTCAAGTGGAATTTCAGTTTTTTTATAAAATCTGTCTGAGTTGAAAGAAGCAGCAATATCTCTGATTAAGGAATGTGCTATTGGGAACTACTTAACAAGCAAAGACTGAGTAAGAGCTCTACTCTTCCTCTATTTTGTGTTTCCTGAAAGCAGTACCACTTCTGATTCCAATCTCCCAGAGCCTTTTGAATTCCTCATTGCTTATGTATAATGGAGAATCTATATGTTCCTCAGAAGATGTCTTACATAAACAAACTCATAAAAAAGAATGTATTTTTTTTTTGTTCTTTTGTTATTTAGCCTTTCCGTTATCAAGGATTTTTTAAATAAAAAGCTCCCTACAATCTTTCTAATTTTTTTTTTTAATTTCAGGTGCTACCACACTC
>NW_005054375.1:2339191-2343799 GCF_000277835.1 Geospiza fortis
AATCACAGGTGCTTGAGGCATATGCTACGATCTCATAAGGAAGATAAACAACTTACATAAAGGGGTTAAGATAGCTAAGGCTTGTATGCTACGAGTGCCCCACCCCTCCTTCATTTTCATATAAGGTTTGTTCCTAAAACAAAGTATTTTGATACATGTCATGAAGACTTCAATAATATTTCTATTTACATTGAGATCTTGTGTCAAAAGAATGCATTATATGAAATATTTAAAGTGATTAAAAATTATTGACTATGCAAATGGTAAAAAATACAAAATATGTAAAAGGAAGGATCTAGTTATTTCTGTAAGTCAGGTCTGAATGCAGGTAATTACAGTCTTGAAAAACACACAGGAGGGGTTAAAGTATTGGGTGTCTCTTCTTGCTGTCTCTTGCCAATTAATGTGCAAAAGAAATCTGTAAGTTTATTTTAATGTTGTATTTTGGATAACTTCCTATAAAAAATATATGGCCTGTGTGGTGCACTATATCATTAAGCAGTAGTATTTTACAGCAAAGATATTTTTGCAAGAGCCAACCTGCAATTTAATCATAACTACAGTATTTCATTCTTAGTATATAAATACATTCTTTATGAAACATGCAATTCTAATTTAGAATTTAAAAAGGACTGATTAAGTGCACACTGAAGTTAACAAATAAAAATCTTTGTCTGCAAGCACTGGGCTTTACTGCCAGGTTAGGTAAAAATGTTTAAATCAAATAACATTTTTTTACATGTTATGTTATTTAGGACCACTCCACATCTTTTGGAACAATGTTGTGGAAGAGACAACACATTTTTTGAGAGTGAGTATGCATCTGGGACTGTCTCATATGACACATCTTTAGATGAACTGCTAGAAAAATAAAATGACAGTCCATAAATAGAAGCTGGCATGCTGCAGCAGAATAATAATTCTTCCCTTTGGTATTCTGGACAAAGAAGACAAAACCAATTCAATCTGCACTACACTGCATTATGGCATATTACATCCATTATTCCAAATAAGCTTGATTAAAATGTAATTAATGTGATGCTAGCTTGCTATTAATGAATAAGATATTTTATATTGTTTACTGGTACATTGTTTTTGTTTGTAATGTGTATCACAAATATACTTGATCAGTTTTATTGTATTTATTTAAATTTGTTCTATTTCCTACTTTTACTGATAAATATATTTTATGTTCTCATCTTCACTATTTGAGATCCAACCTCTCTGACCAGTCTCAGAAAAAAGATGAGTACAGGAAGGCTGGATATTCTCCAAGAAGGAAATCTTAAAGGCTCAGGAACAGGCCATCCCCACTGGCTGGAAGACAGGATGTTGGGGAAGACTGGCCCAGCTGGTCAGAAAATTTTGACTGGAACTTAGGAGTATATGACCTTTGGAAGAAGGAGCATGCAGGAGGACTAAAATGGTGTCATGGGATTATGCAGGGAGAAAAACAGAGAGGCCAAAGTCCAAACAGAAATTCGGACTAGTGCTGTAAAGACAATAAAAATATTTCTGTAAGTATTATAGAGACAAAAGGATGGCTAAGAAGAATCTTCATCCTTTGTTGGATGTAACAGCAGACATAGTGACAAAGGAGATGGAGGAAGAAGCTGGGTACTCAACGCAAGTCCTGCTTGAGTAATCTGATCTACTAGGAGATGACCCACTGAGTGGGTGAGGGAGAGGGTGGGGCTGTGGTCTGCCTTTAGTAAAGCTTTGGCATGTTTCCTACAGCATCCTCCTGGGGGAATTGGCTGCTTGTGGCTTGGGAAAGGGCACTCTCCACATGGTAAGAACCTGTCTGGATGGCTGGGCCTAGAGAATGGTGGGGAATGGGGTTAATCCAGCTGCTGACTGGTCACCAGCGGTGTTCCCCCGGGCTCAGCACTGGGGCTGCTCCTGTTTGACATCTTTATCAACGATCTGGATGAGGGGATTGAGGGGGGTGGGACAGAATGAGACAAGAAGAGCAGGGCACATATTAAGGGCCTGACAGAAACACAGAATTACAGAATGCTTTGGGTGAAAGGGAGCTCTAAAGGTCCTGTGGTCCAAACCCATGCCATGGGCAGGGACATCTTTCACCTGGATCAGAAATCTCAGTTGATGATGTGATTGATAAGATTCTGCATCTAGTGATTTACAAATATGGTGGGGGGCAGAGAGCTCTGAAAACACAGAATTGCACAAGCTGAGCTCTTGGTATTTGAGAAGTGAACAAGTGTGGCTGAGTTTGTAATCAATATGCATTGTCCTTTATTTAAATACTTCACTGGCCTCTAGTACTATAATGTTAAATTATTTAATTTACAGAAAAAAATTATAAAAACTTTATACAAAAAACCCTCATAAATTATAGAAGATCTGTAATTCAGGCAAAACAATCTTCAGTGTATTGAGATGAATAATATGAGAAGACTTCGATGTTGATTGGACAATTTCTTTTTTGCTTATAATGAAGATTCCACATAGCTGAGGTTACATCTTTAAAGCTAATTTTGAGGGGCCCAAAAATAGATTTTCCAATCATTATGAATTGCAATGCTTTGTATAATTTAGTGCTCTAAACCATTCTCACATACTATTTGTAACTCTGAACTTGCAGTTGTTTTATTTTCCTTTTTATCCAAATTATCTGAGGCCATATGATATAAGAAAATGATGACTCAAAAATTGTTAAGTCTAGCAAAATAATTCCCCTAATTTATTTTCATTTGGGAAAACTTTTATATGTAAATATGCCTCAGGATTTGTCCATGGTCCTCATACAATCGTCATGAAGGCCAGAAAACAAAATTCTATTCTGTTCTTGGTACAATCAAAAAGGAAAAAAGACACATTAGTATTTTAAGGATACTAAGTCCATTTGGAAATGGTCTGTACAAATACCCTTCCTAAATTAATAATATCTAATAATAATGCCTTTCCATCTCAAATATGTATTAATTATCACATACAGCAGTTTCAAAGCTTTTTCTGTATCCTTTGATAAATGCTGACTCTTGACAGCTGAATTAGGAAGTGCTTTACTAAAAGTTAGCTGGTTTTGAGAAGTGAGGTTTCTGATAAGCTGATTGTTCCATTATTATACTCTTCCTCTGCCTCCTACTTAATTCTCTTTTGACCATTGATTTACATCAAAAATTTGCTGATGGTTCAGAATTCTCATCTTATGACTGGTAGAAGAATATTGTACAACCTAGATCAGATTATTCATGAGAGAGAGAGATGAAATTCCTTTACATGAGAAACAGAATAGAAGAGTATTACTATACTGCAGTTCTTACAGTGCTACATCATTATGACAGCCAGACCTAAAGGACATGGCAGATGATGAAGGCAGCTGTGTTAATGCACTGGGTGTGGGTGTCTGTGTAAAGAAAATTTCAATTTGAATTTTAAATTTATTGCTCAGTGCTTTAAAAATGCTTTACACGAAAGAAACAGGTATTTTGATATGATCAGTTGTTGATGACAAATGAACTGCTCATAGCTCATATGATTAATGGTGTCTGGCAAATCAAAACTTATATTTGATGTTGAATACATTTTTGTCCTTGCCCTTTCAGCAGCATAATTGGAGAATACTTAAATGTCAGCTTACACTTAAATATAAGTCTGAACATTTACAGTCGTCTAATTTCATGCTTATTTGGCTTGGTAAAAAAATTATTTACTATGAAGCTTGAGAAATTGTCTAACAATACAAAGAAAATTTTTATAAACTGGATATAAAAATTTAGCCTTTGAATAGGAATGAACAGTTTAGCTTTTAAATGAAGCTATGCTTAAAAAGTAGTTGCCAGAGGGGTCCTCAAGTGATAATTGTGTCTCCTTGTAGGAGAATGTTGCGTTTGTTCAAAGGTCTGTAATTCCAACCTGAGATCACATTAAGAAAACTTGATTGATAATGTCACTCCTGACGTTTTAGATCAAAGTATTCTGTGCAGGAAGACAATTTAAAGAACATAAGATACATACAGCATCTTAAAAGGCTGGACAAAACTGAAGTGACCTGTCCCAGACTTTGCTGTTAAAGCAACAAAATAGGAGGAACAAAATGCCTTTTGGTTTATTGACTGATGAGAGCAATATTCACTTTTGCTGTGGTGGTGGAGAAGGGATCTGTGGCAGGATGGTGAGCAGAGTGGTAAAACTGCAAGTGGAAATCTCCCCCTCGCTGTCTTAAGTTGTGCAAACGTCCCACTCTAAGAAATTACTCTTAAGCACAGGTCTTTCCTTAAACACCACCCTGGAGAACTGAATTTGTCTGCCTGACTCCTCAGCTGGCTGCTGGACTTGATGCCAGATGAAAGCAGAGACATGAGGAAGGCTGAGTAAAGCTGGGTGCTCTAATGGCAGCAGCAGCCTAAGGCTGCCTGGGATCTGTGGCTGCCTGTGCTGCCCATACCCACCACACTTCTACTTCCACAGCCACAGGTCTGTACAAACACATTCCTGTGTGGGTAGCATTAACTCCTTCTATAATATGCCCCAATTCAGAAGACTGAAGTAAGAACTAACAGCTATAGAAGTTTCTTCCAATGTTGGTTGGGTTTGGGTTTTTTTTTTTTTTTTTTTTTGTTTTTTTTTTTTTTTTTTTTT
>NW_005054375.1:2344234-2349384 GCF_000277835.1 Geospiza fortis
GTTAAAAAGTTTTTTCCAAATTTGGTTGGGTTTGGGTTTTTTTTTTTTTTTTTTTTGGTTTTTTTTTGTTTTTTTTTTGTGTTTATTTATCTGAAGTGTAAGAAAGAACACCCCCATTTTTGTATTGTCTTATCCATGCATCCTTTAGTAAGAATTTTCCCAAGAGAAGATCTAAATTTGGTCTCTGAAAAATGGCATATCATGTTCACTGATGCTTCTGAAATCCCTAGACCAAACATCTTCTCTAAAGAATATACTGAGTGAAAAATACAGGGAAAATAGCAAAGGATTAAGAGTGGCACTAATAACACCCCCATTTTTGTATTGTCTTATCCATGCATCCTTTAGTAAGAATTTTCCCAAGAGAAGATCTAAATTTGGTCTCTGAAAAATGGCATATCATGTTCACTGATGCTTCTGAAATCCCTAGACCAAACATCTTCTCTAAAGAATATACTGAGTGAAAAATACAGGGAAAATAGCAAAGGATTAAGAGTGGCACTAATATTAAATAAAGATTGTCAGATTTAGGTTAAGGTCAAGAATAATCCTTTCAAGGGTTTAGGTCATATTTGTCTGCTTTTGTTAAAGTTCCAGTCATCTGAGGCAGGGATCTGATGGGCGAGAGTGGACAATTTGGACTGATGTTGGAAAGGTCATCTTTCAGCAGCAGATTGTGGGCTTATCTTTCTAAATAACTATTTTAGTATTTGTGAATGAGCTTAAGAAATTGAAAGTTTAATTTTTAAAACAGTCAGTGGAAAACAAAATTAAATAAACACTGGTTCTGACATAGTTGAATGCAGCTCTGAAGATTTTCTAGAAATAAATCCCAAATGAAAAGACTTGGATGGACTGGGGAGATTATACATTTGCTAGAAATTCAAGGCAACAATAAAAAGGTGCTCTCAGGCTTAATAAGGCAGAACTATTGAAACAGTACCTTCAGATGTACCAGAGTATATTTAACAGTGCTTAATATTTTCAAGTTCATGATTTATTGGTTGAACCATAGTTGATAACATTTGTGCAGCTCAATAGCTGTTCAAATGATGGGAAGAATAGCAGCAGTTTTGTCTAGTAATAAAAGGATAAATTCATTCTGGTGTTGAAGCAGCTTTAAGGCTGAGCAATAATGGAAGAGGCACAGGAGAACCTAGAATATCTGTGAAAGAGGCAGTGATATTATAGATACAGCAATGGATTTGACTGCAATATCATGTAGAAGGATTGCCCTGCAGGACTGATAATCTATTAAAAAAGGCAACTGCAGAAATAAAAATTATGTGTAGGTTGTATTACTGCAAATATATTTTAAAGCTTTCTTTCACAAAAGGAAAGCATTTCCAGAGAGATGGATGGGTAAAGAGCAGAGTGTTCAGCCCTGACAGAAATGCCACTGGTCCTTCCTCACTGCAGAGGCACACTTGGAAATGTTGCTCTCAAAAGTTATGAAATGTAAATGTAACATATTCTCTGCTAATTTTAATTTGACAAATCAGAACTGGGTCTTTGGGCTACCTTGTACACTTTGAAGTTTCTTTTCCTCAAACCCACTTTCCTAATTTTTAACTATTAGAAACATATCATGCTCTCTCTCTCCCCCTCCCCTCAAAGAGGCAAAGACATTGAAGCACCTGAGACTGCTCTAATTAAAATTTTAATTATACAAAAAATTCTAATTAGTTAGAGAGAAGAATTCTGACAGTTTTTCCCTAGCTTATCAACTGACTGTTTCATGAAGGAAATAATGTCAATTTTAGAAGTGGAAACTTGAATAACTAGACAGCAATGACAATGTAAAATCAGCCATTTTAACCAGCATGAAAAAAATAGCAACCCAGCTAGTGCAAAACTTGTACATGTTTACTGTATTTTCTTGTACAGTCTACACAGAGTTCAGGCTGATTTTCTCTCTAGTACACTGCTTGCAAGGTGCTTCTAGAGTTTTTGAAGTTGGGATGCTTTCTCCATATGGAATTCTGGGCCAACGTTTTGGGAAGTATAATGATTCCCTAATGCATGCATGAGGAGAAAAGAAAGGGCATTGGAAGCTCATTAAATACAAACTCATGGCACTGCATATCCTATTGATCCCTGGCAGTAAAATTTAGAGCTCTGGTTTCAGGTCTGTAGAAGAAAGTATAATGCCAGTGTGATTCATGGCAGGTTTGTAACACCAATGACATTACCCTTAAGTGCAAAAAATTGTTCTAAACTGCAGCCATGAGACAGAAAGATGACAGAGGATATGACCAAAATTAATAGCAAGAACACTTTTTTTTGGCACAAGCCAGATTTGAATGAATCTAGTTTTTGTTTGTGCTGTGTTTGTTATTCTGTTCCTGATACTTTGTGGTATCTCTGACTCAAAACCTCTTGTATATGCTCGTGTGTTTGGGCTGTCTGAGTTGCCATCTCAGAAATTGCATTTTATACTCATCACAAAGCCCAAGGTTTCTCTATGGAAAACTTACTGCCTCTGAAGCAGGCTTGGCTTTTTGCTTGAGAGTCAATAGACACTCATCTGGGACATGGTGAGCATTTCCCTTTTATCAGCAGAGGAGTTGTCCTCTTCTCGTACTCATGGAGATAAAGTAAGGGACTTACTGCATTTTCTTCAAAATATGGAAGGATACAAGAAGAAAATCTTAAGATGCTCTAAAAACATACAGAAATTATACATAATTTTATCAGAATATATAGTAATTGCATACCACTTGTATTTTATAATTACTCACAGACATAAAAAGGCACAGTTGTTTTCAAAGAGATACGCAGGGCAGGAAAGGTTGAACTGACCATTATAATTAAAAAAAAAACCAAGAAAAACTCTTCTAAGAGGAGATGAACTGTATTCAGGCAAAAAGTGCATACTCTTAAATTTTGAAGCTGTTGAAAAGGATTCTTTAATAAGAGTTTCATTCCGCCATTTATTATTACCATTCCTACCGCTATAACCTGGGCTATATTACAATGTGCATGCAGGAAGGAAGGACAGAGAGAAATGTTACCTGAGATTTCTAGTACAGTTTGTTATCTTAAATCTTTTAGAAACTAAAGCTGAATGAAAACAAAGCCAAAGAAATCTGATAAGAACTGTCCTTACTACCCTACTCTGTGAAGTTACATTAAGTAATTTCTGATAACTTCTCATAGCTGAATTGACTTCTTCTCTTCCCCTCCAAATCATTATTAAACTAATATATCAAAGAGTTTGGTAATATCTTATGGCCTTCTTGGACTTTCCTTTGTTAAGCACTTGCCTTTATACATATTCATGATTCATGGTGGAGAAAACATGGCTGCAAGCTTAATCCACTCTTATGATACATTCATTGAGGTTTGGGTAATCTTAAAGTACCTAAGAATCTGATACACTGATCATAAAAAGTCAAACAAAGTTTCAAATTATTATGGATTCCTTGCCCAAATTTTCAAGGTAGATCCTGCTTTGTATTAAATGAGCAAATTCAACCCCAAAAGATATACTGTATTTAGATAATACATAGCCAAAATATCTTTCAATGAAACTGTTGCATCAAGATTTTTTTCATTCCATGTTATGGTTATTCATGAATAAAATATTATATGTTTGGATTGTCAAACCAAACTTCTCAATAAAAAACCCATAAACTTAAAGACTGTAAGAATAAATGTTAATAGCAAGAGACAGGAACACTTGCTCCAGGAAAATATATTGTGGAAAAAAATTATTTGGATCGGATCTTAAAGTGAGCTGCAAATGTCCTGCACAAACCATTTTATTTCTTATTGATGTTTTAAATCTCCATGCAGCATTTTAGCACTCACTGAAAATATAAATCCATAGCAGTAACATGAACTTACTACGTGGTGTACTTTATACCATAAAAAGTCTCCTAAAGGTGGCGGTGTCCTTTCTTGTTTTTTTTTTCCCAAGGGATTTTGTCCTGTGGTGTCAGATTTCATCATCCATAGCTAGATTTGCTATTTCATTGACCACTTTATAGTATGTTGTATAGTATTTTAGCGTAGAATTATTTCTTGAAGACTATTAAATGCTTCCCATCAGAGAAAGTTTTTTAAAATTAATATGGATATATAATAGACTCATAGAAATATTTGTGTTAGAAGGAACTTTAAAGACCTTTTAGTTTCAACCCTCCTGCCATGGACAGGGACACCTTTCACTAGACCAGGTTGTCCAGTGCTTCAGCCAGCCTGGTCTTGAACACTGCCCGGGATGGGACATCCACAGCTTCCCTGTGCAGCCTGTTTGCTTGCTGCACATGTGCACTTTATTCGTTATCTTGTAGGAAAGAATGATATTTTCATGCTACTTGTTACAGCTACAAAATGAAATTGGTACTTTGTTAACTTTAATTTCGTCTGAAACAAGAATAATTAACATTCTAGAGTCAGCTGCCTGTATTTCATAAAAGCTGCTCAATGCCATATTAGAAGTTAATACTCTAGGTAGTTGCTGATGTTCCTTCTACTGCGTGGCTTTTCACTTAATGCCATGAGACATATTTTACAATAAAAGCAGTCACCAGAAGAAATAAGCTGACATAACCTTTGACATAGAAATACAACCTCAAAAAAGTTAGGTAAATAGCAGCAGGGTGGTAATCATCCTTGGCTACTTAAACCAGGGAGAAAAATAATGCTTGACTAGATAGGTCTCCAAACCCAGTTCAGGATGGCTTTAGGAAAGCAAAGGTCTCCTAATGTAATAGACAATTTGTGGTTAGAAGTTCCCTGTGAAGAGACTGCACTGTTTATCAGGCATGCTTTTCTTCCTCTCTAGCTTGGAGAGATTCTACAAAAAACAGGACACACTATTCAAAGCTGGTTTAGTTTATTTTTTTAGCCTTGCTGCTTATTATTCTTTAACCAGCACAGTTCAACAGGAGGCCAGCAGGCTGGCTCAAGCCCAGAGGATGCTCTCTCCTTCAGCCTTCTACTGGATCCTTGGGATGGAGCCAGGAGGCTGTGACTGCTTCTGGAGATGGCAACCAGCTGCTGCCTGAAGGGCAGTGACAGGAGGGGCAGGGGGCAGTGAGAACAGTCTGGTGACCCAGCTGCAGCCCAGCAGCTCCTGGGGCTGGGCAACTCTCCCTGCACTTGGCAGGAGCACTGCTCTGGAGCTCCCCAGCTGTAAAGAA
>NW_005054375.1:2349416-2373936 GCF_000277835.1 Geospiza fortis
CAATGTCAGCTCTTTGCTGGTTTTCGTGCCTGTGCTCCCTAGAGATGCTTCATCGTCATCTCTTTTATACAAAACTGATAGCTGTCCTCTCAACAAGGAATGATTCTGCTCACCTGGATGGAAATCTGAGCATGAGTGAATAGGGTCTTGATCATTTCCAAGGATGCCAAAACTTTTGGATTTTAGAATTGCAAATAGTTCTACATTTATATTGCACACATTATAAAATTAAGCAGTTACTCATAATGATGAAGCAGGGAAAGGTCATGAAAGTGAAAACTCACTTTCACTTCAACGAAGATCCTCATTCCAGGAATATCACTTTCCGTGAAAAATGGGGAAAAGAGAGAACATAAGGAGGAGGTGCTGAATATCTTAGCATCAATGTAACCACTGCCAATGTAAATTTGAGCACAAGCCTCATCTCTTTGTTACAGGGGGAAGACGGAGTCAGGGGATAACATTTCTCGATAAAGTCTTGCCTAAACACTCACAGAAACAGGATTTTAAAAACCAACCGAATTCATTAATGTATTTACAAAAGGTGGGTCCTTCCTGTGCCTCCTGGCATGAAGGCCATCATACCTGGAGCACATGCAGAGACTGTGCAGGAATCAGGATCTGACTTCTATTGAGTTTGTCACAAGAGAGAGCAGGAATCACAGCATGTTCTGTGGCATGGATGTAGGAGCTTCTCCTCAGCAGATCCATTCCACTGTCCAGCTGAAAATGCCCCGCTGTTCATTTTCTCCCTCGTCCCTCTCCTTCTCAGGACTACTGGAAGTTCCCCCTTGGCTGCTGCTGTCAGAGCCAGTGCTGCCCTGCCTGGGCAGCCAGCGGGGGCCAAAAAGTACCAGGAGGATTTTGGCAGAGGCCCAGAAGCACCAGTGCTGGCAGGCAGAGAGGAGCACGCTTCCCTGGCTAAGTGACTTCTGGCCCTTCTGCTCCATCTCCTCCAGGAGCCAAGCCATCTCCTTGGTTTGCTGCTCCTCATGCTATGCAAAAGCTCTTGTGTGACATTTTCTTTCTGGTCACCCACCCCCAGTACTCACAGCAGGATGCTCAGCACCATCAGGATTTGAGTGATGTTCCAAGCCATGGCCTGGAGGAGGAGGAGGAGGGAAGGAGCTCAGCTGGGCTGGGTGGCAGGGAGGAGGCAGCTGGGACAGTAGGGGCAGGAGACGCAGGGACCTGGGAATTGTGTTAGAGTGGATTTGGGAGCTCAAGGTTATCATGGCTGAGATTGGTGAGCGTTGTAGGGACGGGAACACATCCCCAAAGCCCCTTGGACACTCACCATGGCTGACAGCTCTGGGCACCTTTCCACCCAGCTGGGGGCAGCACCTGCCCTGCCCAGGGTACTGCCCAGAGCCCCTTACCTCCCCTCAGCCTCAGAAACACCTTCTGGCCTTGCCCTTGCTCAGCCCAGCCTTCCCCTTGCCTGCCCCACTCACTGCGGCTGGATGGTGGCACGGCTCTGTGACATGGTGTGTCTGATGTCTCTGGCATTAGAGCCACAGACTGACACCCCACCTGGACAGCCATGGCCAGCACTGAATAATGCTTTGAACTCAGCCTTCTCTTCAGAAATCGTAAAACAATCCTATTCCCCTCATAGGTTGATTTGATTTTAACTTTTTTAAAAAATTATTATTCCATAATAGACTAAATTTTAGAGTAGCTGCAGTTACTTTTACTCTTTGCGATCTTTTTTTGTTCTTTGGGCACTGTGACTTTACAAATATTCCATACACATATTAATGAAAAACAATGTTCATTTTTTTTTCCTGTATCACTATTGTCCTTTCTATGCTGAATCCCCCTTACATGTATGTACATCTAGCTGCTATCTCCTGCTTATTTATGGTAAAGGGAGGGGCAAGAGGTCTGGTACACATCAGGCTGAAAATCCAAATAAACAGAGTCATTTAGAAAGAGAATTTCAGTTCTGTTGTTTCTGGCATGAAGCATTTGCATAAGTGGACCCAAAGTGCATTGCAAACTAATGCCTAATTTTTAGTCCAATGTCATTCCCAGGCCCCCTTCAATCCAACAGCTTTCAAACTTTCTACATCCTAAGTATTTAAGATTATTTTATATACCATGCATAGATCAGCAGTTTCTGTGCTGTGGGACAATATATAGCATAACATTTATCTGTGATAAAATATAACAATATAGTAAAATCAGTGGCAAGTATTCATGAAGTAGCTCACATTTAGCCAGAACTGTCGTCGGTTGGACACAAGGTTTTCGGGGTGAAGGAAGAGACGAGATGGGCTCCATGATCAGAAGGCTTGATTTATTAAGTTATGATATATACATCTATTATAACTATACTAAAAAGAAAAAGAAAGGAGAGTTTCCAGAAGCTGCTAGCTACCTAACAATAGAAAGTAAAGAATGAATAACAAACCAGCTCTCTCAGACTGTATCCGAGAGATCTCAGTTCTGGATTGGTCACCAACCCCAAACATCCAAACTGGGCCAATCCAGGCAGACCTGTTACATTCCACAGCAGCAGATAACTTATTGTTTATGTCTGGTTGCTGAACTTCTCAGCTTCAGCAGGAAAATCTTAAGAGAGGATTTTTCATAAAAGAAATGTCTGTGACACAGAACAAATATATATAAAAAAATAATGTGCTTAGTTTCAGTAATACCTACCTTGCTACTTGTCAGTTTTCATTACTTTTTGTAACTCCTACTAATTTAGTGCCATTTGAAATTTCACTAAGGTAATGTTAAATCTTTCTCGTGCTTTATTTTCACTTTCTAGCTTTCCCCTAGGAGAACAATCAAACTGTAAAACAAAATGGGTAACTACATTTTAAACTATGATTCCTCCTGAGGAATTCTGACATTTGACTAAAGGAAGGAGCCTTTGGTAAAATATTGTTTGATTTACCCCTTGTAATCAGCTGCAGTTTCAAAACACTTGCAAAAAAAAAAAAAACCAGAAGAGGAATTTAGGGTTGTTATTAATGTTATACTAAGGAGAAAATCAATTCCCTAAAATTTATATCTGTACTGTATAATGACAATGAAAAAGAGAAATGGCAGTGACCTAAAGCAAACCCAGGGCATTTGGGTGGCACAGCGCGGGGCCATTTGGGAGATGAGCAGGTTCTCACAGAGCAGGGGTATGCAATCCAGCTGTGTGGGTGTTTATGAGAAAGAGATCACTACTGAGTCTGGACACTGTAAATAGTGCTCACACCCTTCACTAGTAAACATGGTGGAAAGAAAATGGATCAGAAAATAATGGAACAACTGGAGCATACTCATATTTTCCCTGATCCTTCTCAATGTGTGCTTCTGTATAGACAACCAGGGTGGCACGCAATAAAATTGGTGACGTTTTCCATCTCTGCTAAATGCAGGAACTAAAGATAAATTCCTAAATTCCTGGTGAATACATTGAGTAGCAGCACCATGGGATGGACATAAGCACAAATATTACTACACTGACAGTACAAAATATACTAATTTTCAGCCTATTTGTAACTGTATCTTTCTTGACATGCTGACTAGGGCTGGTCTGATGTCAGTCAGGTGCTTCAGTGCTTCTGTAAGCATGCATGCATATTCACACCTTCCAGCAAAATTACTGTTAGGAAGTGATTAAGAAACTAATTGGGTTGTTACCCAGGAGGAAAAGCCTGTGATGCTTATCACCAGATATTAAATTTCATCAAAAGCTCTTAGCTTTGTCTGTAGTTCCCAGTTACAGTTGGTCTAGCAAATATAACTCAACTGTAGGACATGACTAATAAAGTTATATTCTCCACCCTAAATTCCTGATGGAACTCTTGTAGATTTAAAGAAATAGTTAATCACAAGTTTTAGAGGTATATTTTTAATACAACACTGTGCAAGGTCTTTTGATTACTATCTTTTGGATGTCATCTTAATTCTTTCTTAGAGCTAAGACATATAATTTTAGACATCCTGTAGGAGAGTCACAGCCTGCCTCCACAGCAGAGGTCACAACTGCAGGTATTCAAGACATTACTGTTTTTCAGATGATGAAATTTGGTCATTTTCACAGATACCTTCCTAATTATTTACAGTTCATATCTTTAAACATGCAGACATCTTCAAGCAAAATGATTTCTGGTGCTAGAGAGGCTTGATCTCTTATTCAGAAGGCATCTGAGAAATCTCTGCTTTTATCCTGAAATGGAAAAGTATTACTTTATGTCCATATGCTATATTGATTTGTTTTAATAGAAATCCCAGGACAGTCAGTTTTTCTTGCATTTATTTTCCTTGCTAGGTATTTGATTACTTTTATGGTAGCTTAAGAAGGCTATGCCAGCTCTGACTCAATGTTTTTCGAAGAAGAGTTTTTCTGTGGGGGTTGTTATATTCTACATTTTCTCCTCTTAGCTTCTCAGGTTCATGAAGCTGTTTATGTAGGCTGCATGGTTTTTAAGATTTTCCACAAAATTGCTGCCTTATCCAATTCACTTCCTGCTTTATGAGGAGAGTGGCAAGTTGTAGGTACTGGCCATGCTAGCATGAGCTTTTTGAGTGTCTCCTGGACTTTCCCCTCACTGTGCAGGCAACTGGGTACTGTAAATATGTATTTTTAACAGAAAAGTGGTGCCTGGTTTTTCAAACAGCTGATGTTAAGCAATGCCAGCAGCTTTGTACAGAAGGAATGTAATCCATTTCCAATGCAGTAAGGTGAATGTCAAGAAAAAAGAAGTCACTGGTATTAACAGGGGAAGGAATACTTGGTACTTGCTGCAATGTCATGCTGATCTGAAAGAGGATGCTTTTTTTTTGTACTCATGACTTTGAGTATTGCATTAAAAGGCTTAATTTGCTGGGCAGTTGTTAACTGCTTTGCCTGCATGTAAGGGTAAATGCATGGAAAGAAGAAAATCATACAAGGGTTTTTTGTTTTTAAAATTACATTGTGGTAAATAGTACTAAAATAGTTGGATAGCTGACAATGTCATCTCTTGCAATAAATTTAAATAGTGATTATTTGATCTAATTTGATACTGGGCATCAGATCAAGAAAGTTTCTCCAGTATCCCACTGATTTGCACTAAGTGAAATGGAAAATATAAATATATTATAACAGAATAGCCATATGTGAATGTAGATTTACATTCATGTTTATTTTATCTTGATGGCATGGTATCAATCAAATTGGACATAAAAATTAAGGACTTCTGCATAATCAAAATTAAGCTGGATGTTACACCTATTCTGATTATCCTAGTTAGAGTTAATCTGAAAAACTACTGTATCTACTGTTGAGGTACTGTGAAGAAATTGTTATTCCTGCTTGGTTGCTAAGAATTTAAATATTTCTTCTGACAGTTTATTTGTGGGGGAAAGCTGGGAAAGAGGAGAGAAATTGTTCCAAAGTAACAACTTGGTTTCTGATTTTTCTAGAAAACAGGTTTTTAATCAAAGTTATGGACAAACTTTTCAATATACATGACACCACATTTTGCAAAAGTTGACTTTTGATTCCTCAGTGTTAGAGGAATTATATTGAGGAATTACACCATTCTGGTATAAATCAGAATGTATAAATCCATATGCCACAAACTGACATTTGTGTCTATGGGGTTATCATGACTCTGATGGCAGAGTCACACCATAAAGCTCACTTTTCAGTGGGAGTGTTGCATTTATGCCAATCACATACAGCTTATTATATCTTTGCATTATAAGAGACTTAGAATTTCCATCCTTTTTTGAGTTAGTGGATGTTTGCTATAATAAATCAAAGTAACTCGTCCTTACTTTTAAACAAGAAAGGAATTTTGTGGATCCCACTGATCTTCCTATTCACATCAGGAAATGATATTCTAAAGACAGGAAAATACCTGTACGTATAATTCTATGCTGGTTAAGCACTATCTGAATCCAAAGGATTCCAACATGGTAATCATAGTTCATTGTACCGTTACATTAAGAGACAAACAGAGAGTTTTCTGGTACAGTGAGCAATTGCTACATCTCCTTCTGTGTTAGCTGGGTTGCACAGTGTCAGAGAAAGACACAGAAGGGTAGCAGGAAATACTGGCCTGCCCTTGGAGCTGGAAAAGGCAGGCTGAGGGGGCAAAACCTGGAGATCTTTTTCTGTAGGCAAAATATTTCATTCATGCAAATACTATTCGTGATAGAAAGGAATATGGGATGCTCAGATATGCATTCTCTAGGTGTGTAGTTCTTCTATCCGTTAAGAAACCCTCTTCTCTGTAATCCATGGATTTTCTTCTTTCCATGCATTTACAATTACTGAAGATTAGTTATTCTGTGGGAAGACTGCTGATAGAATGCATGAATACCCAGCTGTAAGAATCCCTGCAGTGGTCCAAGAGTGCCTCCTCATCTATTTAAAGTCACTGACCGAAAGAGAGTTGGAAAAAAAATTGCAATTTGTTCTATGTATTTTGTGTTTAGTATTCTGGTGTTATTGATTCTGCTCAGTATGCTTCAATTGAATGTTTTCTACACAGCACATAGCATTTTGTCAGGTTCAATTGCAGTGAGAAGTGTATAGTTACATCTTTCATGGCTTGGTGGAAAGAATTATTGAATCATAGGATGTCCTGAATTTGAAGGAACCAACAAGGATCCGTGAAGTTCAACTCCTGGCCCTATACAAGAACACCCCCAAAGTCACACCATGCACCTGAGAGCATTGTCCAAACACTTCTTGAGCTCTGTCAGGCTTGGTGCTGTGACCACTTCCTAGGGGAGCCTGTTCCAGTGCCCAACCACCCTCTCAGTGAAGAACTTTTTCCTACTCTGACCTAAACCTTGCCAGACACAGCTTCATGCCTTTTTGTCTGATCCTGTCACCTGTCACTGGTCACCACAGAGAAGAGATCAGTCCTTGCCCCTTGTCTTCCCCTCATGAGGAAATTGTAACTTATCTGAGGTGTCCCCTCAGTCTCCTCTTCTCCAGGCTGAAGTGGCTATGTAACCTCAGCCACTCCTGATATGGCTCTCCCTAAAGACCCTTCCGCATCATTGTAGCTTTTTTGACAGACTTTGCTGGCTGTGCTGATGACTGTGTTGTCTTGCAGGTTTTTTTCAATAACTGCAAGAATAATCTTTATAATAAATCTTCACATAATTTTACCATTCAATAAAGGGCGCTGCATAGCCCACAACCCCAAAAGCAAGGTGCTACAGTCAGTAAATTGCTATCCAAGAGAAGTTTGAAATAACCAAAATACTCTCCATTCAAGTATTTTGGGTATATGATCTATATGTGCAACTGAGCATATCCCATATGATGGAAGAACCACAGGTGTCCTCCTCAGCCAAACCTGTTGGATAAAAGTGCTGGGAATGCACAGCAGAGAGTCCCTGGCTGACGCAGCTGATGGACACTCTGGTGCAACTTCAAGTCACAATGAAATGGCACAAGACCTGAACACTGAAGTGTTAAACTGCCCCAAAAAAAGACAGAGGAGAATCTTATCTGTTACTGTAAAAGAGTTAATCTGAGGTAATGCACGGCCACATAGGACAAAAGGGGTTTGAAATAGTTGCTTACTAATAATCCTGTGTATAACACTCTTAACCTATCTTTTCCTTGAAAAATTGCTACTGACTGTTTCTGAAGGGTTGGATTAGGGGTTTTTATAAACTTCAGAATAGAAATTAATATCCTCTACCTATATAGAGGAAAAAAGGAATATTTTTTCTCTTAAAATGTATGTTACTATTTTAATATTTAAAAGGCTTTAAAACATTTGCATAAATCTACTATGTTTTAAGCACTTAAATAATTTGTCTTGTAGCTATACTAATTCTGTTAACATTTTTTTAGACCCCTTCTCATTAAAATAGACTGCCTGCTGAGTTCTCTGAAAAATACCATAATGAAGATATTCACCCAAAATCTGGAGAGAAAAGTTCTTAATTTCCTGTTTAAGAATGTTATAAAGTTAAACACTTTACACTTTTTCCATATAAATGAAGAAAGTTACAAAGACATTCATTTCATGTTCATGTAGCTAAGTGTGGCAAGCTTCTTTCTCAACTACCTCCCCCTAATAGTAAGATAGATAATACTTTTAACTGGAATAATGGACACATAATCTTGTTTTGATGGCTTTAACAGAACCTGCAAACTTTGGTTTAAGTACAGTTTCATATTTTCCTTTTGACTTATGAAGGAAGAAATATGATAACACGTTTTCCTTTCAGTCTTACTGCCAGCAATTTCTATCTGAAGTAACCCCATTAAAGAGTCTGGAGTTACTTTAAGCTGTATAAGAAATAAGATCAGAAGCTATGCCGCTCTTTACAAACAGTATGAACCAGAAATCAACTTCCTGGATTTGAGGGAAAAAAGATTTCTAGGGCCTATGTTCATATTTCTTGAAAAGCTTTCCAAAAGCAATTGATATACTTAAAGGCTGGACAATAAGCCTTCCAGCTAAGAATCACAGGACTTGATTGCCTGGGGTCCACAATAAGGCTTTTTGAAGAATTTCCATATAAAAAATCAACTTATAGATCCTGCTGATGCAACAGTGATTTAAGATGCTCAGAATCAACCTATGCACCCGTTATTGTTACTGTCATACCTTAAGTATTTGGCTGGTTTTCCCTGCCATTGCTCAAGTTTCTGCATCCTTCACTTGAAGGTATGTGTGATTTTTATTGGTGGGAGAGAAGCAGCTGCAGGCCTGTCTGTGTGCAGACACACTCCTTGGGTTACACTGCAGGATCTGGTACTCCGCCGCTGAAGCTGAAGAGTCACATTGCTTCCTATAATTCCTCCTCCTGAGCCAGTTTTGCCCCTAGGACACAAGAAAGCAGAGTAACAACCCATGCACTTCTCTTGCTTTTGTTGCTTACTTTACAATTTTCACTATTCTACTTCAAATATTTCCTGTAATTCATTTCAGTTACCCCTTAAACCTATATCCCATTTTTTGCTTTTGCCAAGCTAATCTAATCTACTGACAAACTTCTCTAGTTTAGAAAATGCCAAAAAATCTCCCCCAATAATCTATTGCTCTCCCATCTCTTTTCCAACTATTTCATATGCCTAATTAGGGACTTCCCTCTAAGTGGGAAGGTGCCACGTTTTTTCACCAAATACTTACAAATGTCCTGCTTTATTGAACTGATATGAAAAGTATGTGTGATGAAAACTAGTAGTGCATAGAAAGATTTAAGAATTTGTTGCATTTCTTCTTCACCTTATTTCAGTGGACTGAAAACCAGCATCTTCTGAAGTCCATGCTGTGTTGTGCGTAAAGCATGAAGAACTAGAAAGCTGAAAGAAATAAAAAGCAGTCACTGAATTTTTGTCTTTCACTACTATGCAGAGCAGAGAGGGATGTCAGAGCCCTGACCATATGCCCCCTCCAAGAGTTTCAGGGCAGACCTAAATGATGGTGTGGGAGTCCCATTTTGTGAAAAGTGCTCCTCAAGAAAATTCTGCTGGTAAGGTCTCAGCAGGAGCTGTCCATCTTCTCTCAGGAACTGCTTTTAAGCTGTGACTCTCCCCCCAGATTGTACTAGAGCTACATTCCAACTGTGATGCAGCTATGCCATTCTTAGCCATGTGTGTTGCTGGTTTGGGCTGTACAGGTGACCTGCAGATGTGCCATGGTGGCCTGACCTGGCACACACTGTGGACTTGCTCTGGGCTTTGGGCTGGCCCCAGCAGCCCCAGTCTCTGTTGGCTTTACTGAGAGCTGGTGGCCAGTGTATCTGCTCTTATTCCTGCTCCCACTTCCCCTACCAAGCAGGCTGCCCCTATGACTCCCTGTGAGTAGGAATAAGTTGAAAAGTTGATTCCCACCACAGATAAAAAAACCCCTGTGTATTCTGGGCATGTTTAAATGTACAATATTAAATGCAATATTTTCTTTAATAAAAACCTAAAGCCAGCATAGCAATTGTACTGTGTGGGACATGGTAGCATGCAGTGCTCTAGGTAGCAGGCATGCAAAACTCCAGCTCTTTGCTGTGTATGGCCACTTGTCTTTTAGACTGCAGCAAAATGTTGGTCTCTTCTAAATGGTTTTTGATGCAATTTTTTGTATTATTGTGTTACAGCTGTATAGTATTTCTACTTGTTCTAAGGGAAACTGAGTATGTACATGTTATAAAAGCAAATAGGTAGTAATGGAATAAGATAAAAGAGTAAACATGCGGAGTTCTAGAAATTTATCAGCTTCTCAGTTTGATAATATCAGGGCCATATTACTGCCACAACAAGCTGATACTAATATGCTGCTAGACTATTAGTCTATTAAGTTTCAGGAGTTACAAACAATATATTTTCCTTACTTTTTAAAAGTTTAATTTATTTTATTCTGGTTGGTGTGAGTGAGTGGATGGAGAAAGAGTTTTGTTTTCTGTGAATTGCCCACATTAAGTCTGTCCATCCCAGTACCAAATGCATAAATAACTTTATAGACTTGGTACTGATAAGACTATGACTCTGTTTACATGAATTTTGAAGTATTATTAAAATATTGTAAAGATACAGAATTCAGAAAATAAATAAATTACATTTCTTTGAAATGAAGAAATATGTGATGGAACCTATTAATACGTAGATCCTGAATGGCACACTGACAGTGTATGGGTAAGAGAACGAATGTTTTAAGCACATGAAATTAAAATAATAGGAGTCTGCAGAATATAAATAGGCAGTGACCTTACTGTTTGAAAGCCACCCATAGCCTGTCTGTATCAGTGCAGAGAGACAGGCCAGGAATGGATCTCCTGAGCCATGGAGTCTGGTTCTCTGACATCATAATGGCATACGTAAAGGAAACTTGTTACTCATCTTATGAGGACAGAGTGTAAAAGAAATTATGCTTTTAATGAACCTTATTGCTATCTTTGTATGTAAAATTGCCTCATTTCTCAATGAGAAGATAGGACATTGTGGTGCATATCACTTGGCATCAGAAACAAATTCTTCAAGCTCTGATCTTGGTCAGAGGGAAAAGTTCCAATTGCCAAATACCCCCTATCTTGGTTATCAAGATGGAGCAAGTTTAGACACCATCCTGACTTTTGTGTCCATCAAACAGACCTCAGAGACAGTTTAGGAGGGAGGGGGGATCACCAGACTACAACTTCAGTCCAGGTTTAAATGATGTGCTTTCACAGCTTACCTGGCCTGGCAGAAGGAAGGGTTTCTACCTTATACAGGTGGGGAAGCTCTGAAGCAGTCCAAAGAACACAGAGCATAGAAAGCAGTTTGTCTTCCAACAATTCATTAGATTTGCACTGCCAATGACCTACTTATTTTATTTAGAATAAGCTTATAAATTTTTATTACAATTTTAACAAGATACTTACTGCTGAAAAAGAAGCTGAAATTTATTTTACACAAGGCTCAAAAGTATAAAACCCAGTTTACAGACATTTCTAAGGTTTTGATTGATACAATTCTAGCTATGAAACATTAAGATATTCAAAGACTTGAGAAGAAACTGTACACTATTTGGAGATTTCATAATTTAAAACTCTTGATAGGCTCCTAAAAATAAGAGATCCTGCAACTTCCGAGCTTTCATAAAAAGATAATTATACACTAGTGTGGAGTCTAGAACAGGACTAGGAAAGGCTGAGTATAAGTACAGAAATAATGGCATAAAATTAATTCAGTGAATACTATTTTACAAAATATGGTTATTATTTTGACAAATTCATAAATAAGATGGCCTGACTTAAAATTGACTATGGCTAGGCAATAAATAGGACTATAGCATATCCCATGCAATAATTATGCATGCTAGATGTATAATTCAGATGCCCGTAAGTGGCATTCAAAATGAAATGTGTCTTTGAAGTATGTGGAAAAATTTGTCTTGGATTTAAGAGATGCCTAAGACAATTTAGATTTAGATGTCTTAGATTTAAGACTCCTAGACATGCCATCCTCTAAGGAGCAAATACTCTCTGGTGTTGCCTTTCCCATGTTAGGCTGTGGATATGAAGATCTGTGATGTGCAGCCCTCACATTAGGGCTCATGTCATTGGCTGCCTCTGTGTTGTGACAGGCTGGCAATAATTTTCACAGCCATGTGTCGTAGACATCCTTTTCACTAAAATCCTTTCTTTAGGATTTTTTCCTTCTGGGAAGCTGAGGCCCCAGAAACAAGATGTAAACAAGAGATTGTCTGCTTCTGTGGAATGCAACAGGTCAGTTCTGGATTGGCCCAGATTGAGTGTTTGGAAATAATAGCCAATCCAGAACTGAGCTCTCTCGGACACAGTCCGAGAGAGCAAGGTTTGTTATCATTCTTTACTTTCTATTCTTAGGTAGTTAGCAGCTTCTGGAAACTCTCCTTTTCTTTTTCTTTTTAGTATAGTTATAATAGATGTATATATCATAACTTAATAAATCAAGCCTTCTGATCATGGAGCCCATCTCGTCTCTTCCTTCACCCCGAAAACCTTGTGGCCAACCGGCGACAGCCATGTAACAGGCAACAGGGATAATTTTTTGATAACGTTGTAATAATTACATAGCCCCTCAAGTGTCGTTGTGAAAAATGCAAAGACAAGCCCCTGGTTTGGGCACAAACCTTGTCTCATTTTTGACTGGCACATTGTCGTGAGTCATGCATGAGAGCACAACAAAGAAATAGAAAAGGGAGAAAGTGTGAACTAAGCCACTGCAGTGGATCAGGCACAGAGAGTGACAGACAATGAGGTCAGGCTGGTGTCCGGCCACTTGTAGGGCTCTGCAGAGCTCCATCTTGGCCTTGTGCTCTTCAACACTTTCATAAATGACTTGGAAACAGGACTCAAAGGAATACTAAATTTGCCAACAACATCAAATTGGGAGAAGCTGTTGGCTCCCTCAAGAGTAGAGAGGCCCTGCAGAGAGACCTTGACAATTTAGAGAGGTGGGCAATCAGCAACCATGTGAAATTTAGCAAGGGCAATCCACATGAGCACAGGCACATTCAGTGCTGCGTTGAGGAACTTTAGTTCTTAAAGGTCTATCTTTTAACTACTTTAAGAGATGTTTTCTTATCTGTATTTCTGTGGCTTTAATGATTGTAATATTTCTGAAGTTTTTAGACTGTCATATCCTTGAAACTTTAGCCTCTAAATTTTTGCAGAACATAACTGTGCTTCTACTGTGACCTTTGTAGATCTTCTCCTTCAGCTCTTAAATGCCTGAGGCTGTCTCTGGACAAATTCAAGCTTCTGAGGAAGCACAGGTTTCCAGATCAATAACATCTTTCATTATATTGAATCCAGCACATGTAGCAAAGCTCTAGGCATGCCATTTGATCTGGATCACAACTAAGTACCATATTGGTATAGCCCAATGAAGGGAATCTCTCAGGCTTTGTACTGCTCTACAACTAGCAATGTTTAATAGGACCTACTATGAACTTCGGGTGTAGTCTATAAAACCCAAGCACAAATGTTTATCATGATATTTTCTTTGGGAAAAACACTTCAATATTTCAGCGAAGACTGAATTCCTGTGTTAGAGAAAGAATTTCTAAGTGAAGACCAGGAAATCTGATATTGGGCAGAAACTCAGTCAATGAATCTGAATAAATTAAAAAAATGTAATTAAAATAAAAATATTTATGTGAAGTGCCATACTTCTATGTCAGGTTGCACCTATTTTTGATTTGGACAAAATTCTATTCTGAGTACATGGAAGGAACACAGAGGTGGCGTTTCCTCGGCTGGACAATGGGTTTTGAAAATGGAATGTGAAAAGAAACTTAATGAAACTTAATGAACACTGAAAAGTAAATGTTTCTGAAACTGGTCTCTTACCAAAAAAAAAAACAAAAAAAAAAAAAAAAAAAAAAAAAAACCAAAAAAAAAGCAAGAAAATATTTGCAGAGATTGTAAACTAGCATAAAGAAATAGATATCTTATAATTTGCTATTGAAACCAAAAGTTTTCACTTTTAATGACTTTATTGTATTAATATACAATATGAGATCTGCCCATTTTTTCAGTCTTTTGTGCCATCCACTCTTTTCTGTATATCTTCATTTTGTTTTATAGTGATGGGGGGAAGCTGGAGGGGAAGCTGTATGAGGAGCTGTTGAGATCACTTGAGATCTGTTCAGCCTGGAGGAGGGGAGGCTGAGGGGAGACCTCACTGCAGTCACAACTTCCTCATGAGGGGAAGAGGAAGAGCAGTCACTGATTTCTTCTCTGTGACAACCAGTGACAGGACCCAAGGGAATGGCCTGAAGCTGAGTCAGGGGAGGTTTAGGCTGGATATCAGGAAAAGGTTCTTCACCAGAGGGTGGCTGGGCACTGGGACAGGCTCCCCAGGGAAGTGATCACAGCACCAAGCCTGACAGAGCTCAAGAGACATTTGGGCAGTGCTCTCAGGAATATGGTGAGATTCTTGAGCCTCATGAGCAGGGCCAGGACTTGAATTTCAACAATCCTTTTGGATCTCTTCAAACTCAGAATATTCTGTGATTGTGTGATTCCAGATGGTGTGCTTATTAGATTCAATGGCTACTTGTCTTTCCTCCAATAAACCATTGGCATGCTGGACTCACTGCTGTAAAATCTAATGTGCATTGTCATGATTTCCCAGTCCAACAAAATTTTCTAGTTTGAAAGGGAATTCTTTTTGACCACAATATTAGGCTACTGTTCTATGTGGAACAGACTAGGCTCAAGGAGTCATATTTAAATTATCAGTAGTCTCACCTCATTCCTTCAGAACAGAGAGATACCTTTTCATTGGCATATTAATAAATTCAGTGCATGTAGCTGGCTATCAGAGAAGCAGTTGATTATCTCCACCATTGCTGGCAGATTGTTCAGCTTTATAGCATGAAAATATAAATCCTTCACTCTCAGGAGTAGATAGGAGGGCATTTGACTTAAATTGATGTGTCTAAAACAGTTATACCTGAAATTATCCCAAACTTCACTTTTAAAAAAGAGAATGCAAGAATTAACAGTTCTCTAAATTAATTTTATGCCTACAAAAGTATATGTTTTGCTACTTCTATCACTAGCATTGAGAGAATACATTAGACTGATCTGCATTTATTCATTATTCATTCCCTACTTTAAGATCACCATGTACTCACCATACTTTAAGTAAATAAGTTAACCACCAGAATGTTGAAACTGAATTTCAGCTTCATACAGAAATGAAATTCTGAGAGATAATAAAATCAAACAAATGTAATTAACTTGTTTAAAAATATTTTCTCCATTTTGGACCAGAACAGTGGCATTTATATAATTTTTGTATCATAAACTTTGTAATGTTTGGGAATTAGAAGTCAGGATCTGGTTCCTAAAACTTTAGATGAATTTTATGTGTATCCAGCTATAAAGATGCTTCATTCTTTGAAAGCCAAGACTGATGTCTTGAACCTTGATCCAGTGACGGCTCTTCCTATCTACGCTGTTTTGAAGAAATCTGTATTTTGAAATAGAGTTTTGCAAAGGTTTACAGCTTCACATATGAACTTACTGTTCAAATGCAGACTGGATGGCAAAGGTTTATGTGAATGAGCAAGTGAACTGACAAGAGAACCAAATGTCTCAAGTACAGAGAGTTGGTGAAAATCAGTTTCAGCAGATGAGGTGTGACAGTTTTCAACTGTTTGCTTACTACACTTGGGAACTTGAAAACAGATTAACAATTGGTTTTGAGTGTATATCTGTGTTCTGCACCCATTCAAATAAAGCATACACTTCTCCTAGCTCTTCATATTTATGTGTTAGGATTCTGTTTCTGGCAGTGCCACATTTAAATGCAGTGAAGCCACTTGTTGGCTATATCACCAGAGCAATTCTACACAGAATTCTGATGGTTCAGTTCTAAACAGTTTACACTATATATTTTTTTATTAATATCTTCTGATAAGATTTATGAAACACAGCTCTCCCTAACTGAGAATTCAAGAAGCTGAACTTCTATTTTTCTTAATCAATTTCTGCACTCTGCAAAGGAAGTGATTGGACTTTTGCCAGTTGCCCCTCTGAGATTATGTTGCCTGCATTTATTGCTGCAACAACTGATTACCATGGGAATGAATGTAATGTCAAGTAATAGTATCAATAGTATCTGTACAGGAAATAACCAATGATTTTAAATACACTATTTTCTAATTATTAATAGTTCTTTTTGCATTGTAAAACATATGAAGAGCAAACACTAATTATCCTATTTATAAGCATAAGGCTTTCAAATACAGAAGACTAAGCTTTAGCTTAGCTTTCTCTTTCTTTTCATTGAATACAAAACATTGGAAGAAAGGAAGCAAGCAAGGTACAGCAGCTAAAAGCAATAAGGATGTATGGCATTCAACCATTCTAAATATTCCCAGTTAATAACCCATGCAGGTACATTTTTTCAGCATTCTACTGAAGAATAGCTAGAAAAAAAAAAGAATACTTGAAAAATTACTTTGGTTATGGGCATTATTTTTTTTCACTTTTGAGTTTTATTTCTCATCTATCATACAAAAAATTAATATCAAGGTTATCCTCCTGATATTACTGTTGCTCTTTGCTTGCACTGGGGCTGCTACTTAGGGACAGGCTTCCTTTGGTCTCCTTTGATTCGTAGCTGGAACTCTGTAAGTGCAGGCAGTTTAAAGCAGCTTCCTTTAGCGATGGCATGGCATTTTCCAGCAACTCATTATAAAAGCATTAAGAATCCCTTTTTTCCCCCTTTCCTTTCTTGACTTATGTTCTGTGTTGTAGATGATTGTGGATGACTTATGTTTTCCAGATACTAGATTAAAGTCGAAAAATTTATTTTGTAAGCTGAAAAAAATATTTTAAAAAGAAAATAAATATGCAAAATTATATTTTTGTTTTTAGGATCTCTCCAGTATCTAATCCTGTTCCACATACTCTAGATATAAGATTGATAGTATAAACAAATATCGGAATTAGAATATGGAGGGAGGTAAAGTTGGAAAAAAAATAAATAATATCCATATTGTCTTTGCTATTTTTAAGACTTTTGCCATTGAATAATATGTGCAGTTCATCTTCATTGTCAGTTATCATCCTATGGATAAGTAATGCACATGTTGTGTTTTCAAATAAAAACACATTCTGGGTAGTTTTAGTGTCTGCTCTGAAGGGACGTTTGTCTGAAGTGTCTCTATTGAGACACGAGCAGAACTGGAAGCCTGTGTGCAGTCACGGGGTTATGCTGTGACAGGTGCCATGGGGACCCTGGTGGGTACAGGGTCTCTGAAAGGGATGAGCAGTAAAAATAGGAAGGAAAGTGGTGCTCTGTGGAAAGGCAGAGCTTGACTGCACTGAGCTCCAGTGACAAACAGGAGACATGTGGCTCAAGATCTGACCAAGAGTAGAAGGAAGGAATTTCAGTGGTCTCACCACCAGGATATGCTACAAACTGCCTGCAGTGGGTTTGGGTTTCCACCAACAATTAGTGGAAGAGTCTTTGTAGGAGATGACACTCTACCACCTTCCAAGAGTGCAGCAAGGCACAACCAAGGAGGAATGACAGATGTGGTCACAGAGGAGGTAGATTGCAGCAGCCAGGAAATGGTGGTGTTTAAGCCCCAGAGGAGAAATGGGCAGTAATTAGCAGAGTTAGGGCTCCGAGCTGTGGGATATTAGACTCTGTGCTATGCTAGACAAAATACCTGCAGGGAAACTGACCAAGGGGAAAAGTAGACCAGAAAGCTGTTTGTTTTTTAAGAAAAACTAATTTGAATGTTAGGAAAAAAAATTATCCTGTTGTGGAGGAACACTGGGAATTTTGTCAGAGGATTATGAATTCAAGAGGAAAGTGGGAGCACATATTAGGTGGGAACAAGCACCAGCAAAGATCATAGGCACACATTGCTCTGATACTTGGGGTAAAATCAGAAAGGACAGTCAGCATCACCTGAGTTTCTGGAAAGATCATAAAGCACATTTTCACAAAATTAATTTCCAAATATATGTGGGGCAGAGAGACAGCCAGCTTGTACTTGCCAATGGAAATTCCTTTTCATACAACATGGTGAGCTGCTACTATGAAAAACATTGTATGGATGTGGCAGTAGAAGTGGCTGTGATATGTTTCATACTGCTTATAACCAAAGATATGTTCCTGTTCAAATGAAGATCATCTGACACAATAAATAGTTTAAAATATTTTTTAGTACATTATCATGGAATATTTAAAAAAAAAATCACACCAATTTCAAATGACAGATGAACTCTCTGTTTCCACTGTCATAAAAATCTCTTAATGTGAAGTTTAAAAAAGAAACTCCCAGAACTAGACACTATTACAATCCACTTTGTTTTGTCCCAGAAAATATAGAATATTTTCTTTACCCAAATGTTTCTCATTAATGGTATATTCTTACAAATTGTATAAGTGACAATATTAATAAATGAGGAAATAAATACCTAAAATAATAAATAATCTTTTCCCCAGTCATTTTTAACTTCTTCTTCAGTGATGCCAGCAGCTTCTTAGCTCTGATTCTGAGGTATTTTCCTCAGGTATATTTGAGAAAATTAGATCAGTTTGAGCATGGAGTTCCATCATGAAGAGTCAGATAAAATACAAGCTTCCTTATCCTCTGTAGGACTAAAAGCTTTTCCTCCAGCTTTGATCATTGGGGTAGTGATATAAAAACAAATAAGCTTTAACTGGAAAGACACAGAATGGACTCCACAAGTGCCAGAGGGAGATTCAGAAAATTGAATTATTATCTAAACTGCAAAAAATGGGATATTTTTCAGCATTTACTTTTGGAATAGGCTTTAAACCTGACAAATATGTTTATTGACAGATGCTTCAGCAAGGCACCAGAGTCACTGTGCTTACAGACTTGAGTTATATACATGATTATATTTATGATTTCTGTTATTTACAGCGACTTTGAAGAACAATGAAGAATAAGCTGTTGTGCTTGGCACAAGAAACTTCTGCAATATTAGTCCAGAAAGAATGAAAAGGAGAACCTTATGGGCAGCTCTCAGAAACAGCTGGCTTTCAAGTAAATTCTGCAATATTAACCAGAAACTGAAGAACAGAAAATGTAAATCTGCGACAAAATGTTTCCTGAGGTCTGTTCTGTAGATTTTATAATGTAGAGTGGCTTATATCGAGAAAACATTTCATAAAGAGCAAAGGCAGTTGTCACATAAGGAAGTTCTCAGCTGTTTCAATTTTGTTCCCTTTCCTTAAATAGTAGTGCTCTCCTAGTATAAATGTAATTTATACTATTATGTGAAACAAACCCATTAGTAGGCAAATGCAGACAACCCATTTCCACAGATAAAAAATCCCACTCAAAAAAAAATTGGGTTTTTTTCTGTATTTTATATGCTCTTTTGCATTTGTATACATGTTAAGTCTGAACCTGCGCTGAGTGCTTAAAATGACATAAATCTTGTTTTCAGGAATTCCACTAATTACTTCAGGTGTTTGTGAATTTCTCTTCCATTGTGCTAGTGCATATGTACCAGAAATTAGGAAAAACCACTTTACTTCCTGGGTTAGGTTTAATTTTCTTAAGAAAAGATTAAAAAGAAGGAAAAAAAAGTTATTGACTTTCATAATCTGATGCTTTATTCTGTGCATGGTTTTTTTTGCATAGTGTCTTGCACTGTACTATTTTCATGCATTTTCTGTTTTTAAGATGTGTTTTTATTCCTTTATTTGTTTTGCAGTTTTCTCCTGACTATATGCATGTTTGTATGGGTTTCTAAGGTTGGCTGAAGATGCCTGGGCAGACTGATAATTTCTTTGGTTTTGCAGGTTTTTTGGCAAATGAACGGCAAACAAGAACAAACCCACAAATACTCTAAGATGGTGATAACAGGCAAAATTTGGAAGGTGGTACTCTAAATTCTCATGATCTCTTGGCCCATCTAATGCATCCAACTTGCAATAGGTCTGCAGATTGCTTTAAATTATATGGAAGAACAGGTTCCCTGAGGATAAATCAAAAGATTTTGCTCTAGATTTAGATTTTAGCCTTTGCTTTAGACCTGTTCTACAGTGTTTCCTGATTTCCCCCAGTTATCCAGACTGGGGAGCTGGCTAGTCTGTATGACAGATCTACCATAAATCAGGCTGTGGTTGATGAGAGAGGCCAATGTGTGCCCAGGACTCATCTTTCAGAAGGCAGGGAATAGTTAATTAATGTAATCACATCTCTTGCTTGAATGTAGCCTTTATGGTACCCCCAGTGATGCTGCTTTGCATTCTTTCGCAAAGCCTGAAACATTGTCCTTGTTATACAGAATTGAAATTTTGCAGAGAATTCAAATTTTTCTAATGAGAAAATTTTAGCAAATGCTGAACTGGAGGAATACATAGCTCCATTGGAGCAGTGCTGGTTCATACCAGCAGGCAGTCTGCAAGTCCTGCAAGTCAGATTGGTTTAGGGGCAACACCCTGGTTACAAGGTGCCATCAAGTTTATTGACAAACTGGGCAGATTTTCTGCTGCAAAAAGCCCACAGGTTGAAACCCAGACTACAGGAAAAAAGCAAGAGAAAATGTTATGGCATAAGGCTGCTTCCCCTCTCCCATCAGAATCAGATCTATAGTGATTCTTCACCCTGAATCTTTCACCACGTTTCTTTATCTTCCTTGGTTTTTTTCCTACTTGAACTCTTTATAAAAAGAGTTGCAAAGATATACTCTCTGATGTGATAAAAAGATATTGGTCATAAAAGAGGAACTTACATTTAAAAGATGAAGAGTGTCTATTAAATGAGAAAACTGGGGACATGAAGATAAACACATGTTTTCTTAATATCCAACAGCATCTTGAACTATATTCAGAAGAGAAAAGTAATTAAATGGACAAGAGCTGTCCAAAGCCAAAGGCTCTACATTGCTTTTCCTTCTTCTGACTCCTTCGTTTAATAAATGCTCTGCTCTGAATACAGAGATTAATAAAAAGCTCAAGATAGAGATTAACATTTTGCTCAATATTCATTGTTTCACCTGATATAAAATGGAAATTGGAAGCACTTTGTTAAAGGGACAGAAAATTTGAAAGGTTTTGTAATTTCACTGTACCTTCTATGAGTGGCTCTTAAATATTAATCTCAATAGCTGTTTTGTATCTGCCAAAAGCACTTTGGCCTCATGGACACCTGTGGACCTTCCAGTCCAACAGAATGATATGATGACTTTATCTTGCCCTCTCCTCTCCTCTTCCATTTAGAAAGGTAAAGGTAAACTATTCCATGTAGAAGGTACTCTGTTTTGCATGGTCTTCTTTCTTTCGAAGAATTTTATTCCAAGTGTTACTAGGACATTGATTTCTTGTTTGTAGATTCTTTGTATCTTGTAGATTCTTCATTTCTTGTAGATTCTTCAAAGGATATTTCCTTTTTCTGTATGTAGTGGACCGGTAGTAGCTGATGTAAAAAAAATTAGAAGATGTCAACATATGTCCACTATGTCAAATAAAAAATTAACTTTTCATGAGAGTTGGTTTTTATTAACTTCTTTAAAAGTCAGCTTTACCTTAGTTTCCACTAGTGGATTGAAAAACCTCACGACTGTCACAAGGGGATAATGCCTTTTAGAAATGCTGTTGGCATTGCTTCACGTTCTCAGACTCTATATTGTTGTGCTAGAATTCTTTTTTTTTTCATTTAAGCTGAACATATACCCAGTTCAAATAATGGTGTTGAGCAATGATCTTCAGCATGGCATCTCACATCAATTTCAGGCACACATTTTAGGAGTTTATTTCCCTGAACAGCCCCATAGCTGTCTATCACTCTTACCCTGTAGCTAGTAGTGAAACTCACTGCTGGGAGCAGTTGCTCCAGTTTTGCATCTTGTTCTCATCAGGATCTGAATCTTTACTTTGCTGACATGAACTTAAGTCCTTCTGAGCAAGCCAATCTAGACATTCCCACTGCCTTATTGAGATCTTTGTTGTTGAAATGATTTTAAGTGTCTGGGGAATAGCAACCAGCTACAGGACTCTATGTTTTGTATTCTCTTTGATAAACAAGAAATGTTAAATTATATATTTTTTTTTTCATTCTCAGAGTTCCCTGTGGAAGAGGAGAGCAAAAGTACATAATCAGAAAACTGTAGCAGCTGCACTCTCTCCTGCTTGATTTGCCTCTGGAAAGAGACAGTGTGTTCAAGAAATGTACATTAAATACATCCTTCAGGTATGGGGTTCTGAGGAGTGGGCTAAGACTGAAAAGGGAGTTATAAACAGATTATCCTATGTTGGCCCCTGAGATTATCATCCCAGATTTGACAAAGAAAAGGATTAAGAGAGAAAATTTCTATGTTGGAATTTTGGTATACTAGTGGCATTTATTTTTTTATTATAGATGATCCTCCATAACCACTACCCCTCCCTGCTCAGCAGAGTTCTGTTCTTCAAAGAACAACAACAGTGGACTATTTTATCTCAGCAGCAGCATACTCTCACCCCAGCAGCTGCATCTGGATTCTTTAATGAGGAGCTCTGGGAAAGTTTCAGGTGATATCAGCCCAATGAGCTTTCAGAGGAGAAATTCTACTGCTCTCCAGCTGACCACCTCCAACACTGACAGTGCTCATTTCCTAAGGGACACTACTGCACTTCCAAAGTGAAAACAGCAGCTTCTCTCTCTCTTCCTTCTGTTCTCTCCAGCTGTCTATGTGTCTTCTACTGCCAGGTATTCAGCAACAGTCCCTTTGAAACGACCAAGTTGCACAAACTGTGGAGAGACAGAAAAACAAATGCCTCTCACCTATCCCTTTTGGAAGCATGGTTTGCTCTTCCTGACATTTCAGCTCTGGGCTTTTGTATCATGCTCAGTATGGTATTGCTTCTCCAGGAGCCATTGCTTTTGCTTGCCAGAGATGTATAAGCTCATTTTTCATGTTTTAGGTAGCTTTCTCCTGCTAGGTATGTACCTATAACTCCTTCTGACAGGATTTTGCTGATTCCATATTTACCTTGTATAGGTGATCGTTCCCTCTCTTCCCCCCACTCCCCTATTCCTTCCTGCAGCACACTTGCCAAAGTCTGCCCTGCACTGGGTACTGCTTTCCATTTTGCCAGGAGGGTGAACAATTTCCTCTTTTTTTCCATAGTCTCTCTAGCTGTTAACTTCCCATTCCTCTCATCATGCCTTAGGTCTCACAGAAGGCTGTACCAAACTGCTTTTGGTGACTGAATAGGTCTTGACCAGCTGTGCCCAAACTTGCTCCTGCACCTGTGAATTAAAAACTCCACACTTTAATCTAATAGAAAAGCATTACAAATCTGTGGAAAATCATGGGAATTTATGGTTCAAACTTTGAAATTTGGTGTTGATGTGAAGTTCTTCACAGATTCAGTGGCAAATTTAATTGGGTTTGAATTCAGCTTAGTGATGAAAGATGCAAGACTTTTCAGCTAATCTCCTCCAAGCTCTTCTGCTTTCATCTCTCAGAACACAGGAAAAATTCCACTATGTTGCACATTTTTTCTTGAGGACTTTTTTTAACACATCACAAAAATTCTCTGAGTGTGTGGTCCTACTGTTGTTGGCTTTATCTGACTGTAAATATTCATGGAATATTTGAAAGCACTTAGACATGAGCCATAAAACTTTCTGGTCATTCAGACAGAAAGAGAGGTATTTTATAGACACAGCACTCTTTAAAATGTCTGTATTGTCTTGCAGAATCCCATAAAACATCAATTGTGGATGTTTATTTTAAAAAGATTATGGTGATAAATCAAATGAATTAAAGCTGTGCTTTTTCCAGTAAAATAATCAGCGAACATTAACAGTATAATGCTGTAAATTATGAGGCATCATTAAATTTCTTAACAATTGAGAGTTTTTGGGTTGAAAAGAGTCACAGAAGTGAGCATGAATTATAAAGCTATAAGGAAATAAGCTTCTGTGTTTGATTTTGCACCACACTTAGATTTACAATTTATATATGTTTGTAGTTCCAATTTAAATTGCTGTGAATGTGTTGTATTGTATAGGCATTACTTCTAAAGGACGTGAAAACTTCTTTGCTTTCTGACAAATATATGGTTACTATAAATTAAATGCATTGCATTGAAGGGAAGAAGTTAAAACTCTGGATGACAAGATGTTGTAATAGATGTGAATTTACTTGCTCCTCCACACTGTTTAATGCCAAACAAAACATAATTTTTTGAATCAAAGTATCTATATTTGATTGTGCACGTTATCAGGAAAACTCAGGTATAACAATGGAATTGTCAAGGCAGCTAATTTACATTCCAGATTTTAAATATCTCTCTGCAAAGGACAACATAGAATTTCTACATCTTTTTACATTTAAGAAAAAAAATATAGAGACCTGAATGCTGATATGCTTTCTCTTGTCATCACGTGACTGCACAATTCTGCTGAGAGATGAAAAGAGCAGAAGCCCATATTCACTGTTTACTTGCCCAGTTCCTCTTGGTGGCACTGGTCATGCTCTGGGGCTATCATCATTTTAGTTGCAGAGTGTGTTTCAGGGATACCAAGTTCCCCTTAAATGTGAATCTTTGTGTGAATGTTTGTGTTGCTGAAATCCTGAGTTTCATCCTGCT
>NW_005054375.1:2373961-2386344 GCF_000277835.1 Geospiza fortis
GCTGAAGCACACAACAAGGCTCAGGATGTCCCAGATGTTTTAATTGGTTTCTGCATACAAATGGTCTGCAACCTAGTTAGAAGAACCTTATTATATTTCTAAATACAGGTAACTCATCTCATCTCTTCTCTCCAGGACACGATCAGTGATGGGAACATTGTGGATCAAAATCAACAGTATTCATTCTCTCAATGCATGGAAATAATAATTTTTACTGGTCTGATAATTTCCAGAAGGCTAATAAACTTCTGTGTCCATTGGCTTTGTCTTGCTGTCTTATTCTCTCCCTTTTGCTTTTAATCATCCATACAGGCTGACTGTGTCTGGTATGCCAGCTAAAATAAAATACCAATCTAAGTGTGGACTAGTCCTGGGTGTTTATTTCAGAAGTGAGGGGTCATCTTTGAAATATAATTACTGATCTGAAAATGTTCCTAACAGAAATGGGAATCCTCCTAGTTCTGTTGCTAAGCCAGAATACTGACACTTCATGCCAAACAAGAGTTATCCACTGGTACTAGTAATAATAGAGGACAAAAGAAGATATAGTTGTTCAGTAATATACATTCCTTTATATTAAGCAACCAGGATGTCCAAAAACTGAAATGAAATTTAAATTGGAACATCAGTCTGAAAAATCCTTTTTCAGCTGCTGTATAGATGCTGGTCAGTAAGGCAAGATTCATTACTATTGACCACCAGGTAATGCCTTCTATTTTGACTCCAAAATGTTTCCTAGGGGATCATTTGTGAGTGCCAGGCTAGATACACTTCCAAGAACAAGGCAGAACAGAAAGAAAAATGTAGAGATAAAACTTTCTCAAGACACAGCAGCTTTAACATGAAAGGCAGCCACCATTCAGACTGGAAGGCATAGCTATCCTGTACAAGCCAGAAGATGGAGGAGATGATTGCAACTTGTAGTCAGACTGGGAGAAAGGAAAGTGGAGCTGTTGTATTAAACACGTTTACAACAATACTTATACATTACAGTAATACATTATAACAATATACACAATACGACAATACTTCTATATTACAGCAATACACTACAACTTATACATTATAACAGTTACATTACAGCAGCATTTATCTCTTCTTGTCGAGGTGGTCACAACACAAAACAAAGACCTTAAATGTCCCATAAACAAAGACTTCAAATGCCCCACTATTACTAGTTGGTGGCTCACCTACTTCCAGGTGTCTTGATTGGAGAAGATCAGGTCTGGACCCCCTTGTGGCTTCCACCTGCCACTCTCAGCTTCACCAACACCACCTCCCCCACTCCGTCCCAGTGGGTCACAGTTGCCCTATACACTTTGCAGCAATACTTCTACTCTACAGTAAACATTACAACCACACTTATATATTACAATGTCCATCCTCTTAGGATTCTCCAACCCTCTCCTGGGGCCTACCCTCTTCTGGGATTATTCATCCCCTCCAGGGGAACTCACCACCTTCTCCTGGGACTCTGCTGGTCCTCACAGCAGCCATCTCCTGCAGTCTTCTTTCTGCAGTCTTCTGACTCCACCCTTTTATGCCACTTGTTCTTAATTGGTTACAGGTGTGTATGCCACTTGTTCTTAATTGGCCCCAGCTGCAACTCACTGGGGGATAAGATTACATACTGTGCCCCCTTACAATTCTCCCTACATGGAGGAGGGAAGAGAGAGCTTAGAGAAACAGGATTTGAATGTTCGTCTTCAGAAACAAAATACTGAGTTTGGAAATATTCCACCTGAATATGAGGAAGAACTTATTAACTGTGTGGGTGACCATGCAGTGGAACAGATTGCCCAGAGAGGCTGTGCAGTCTCCCTCATTGGAGATGTTCAAGGACCTTGTGGACACAACCCTGTGCCATGTGCTCTGGGATGGCCCTGCTTGAACAGGGGCCCATTGTGGTCCCCTCCAACCTGACCCTTTCTGTGTTTCTGTGATTGCTTAATGAAATACTGTCCTTGGAGACAGGTCTCTGTAATAATCATCTTCCATCCATGTTACACTGTTGTTGCTAGAGGTAGACAAAGCTTCTGAATCAAACAGCACACAATTTTACTTTAGCTCCAAGACAGTGACAGGGAAGAAAGGCATCCTCTGAGAAAGCAATGAATGACAACACAGTTACATCTCTTCAGACTAGTTAAAAAATGAAATAAAGTGAATAACAGCATGTTTCCAAATTCTGAGTGTTCTTTCATTATTCACACATCAACTAAAGTTATGTTCCCATTAACCACAGGAGTCCAAATATTTTCTCTTACATACTCTTGCCGTAGTGTCCACATGACCTCTATGTCAAGGCCTATTTTTTGAGTCCAGGAAAGAGTCACAAAAAGAAAGACTAAACACAGGGTGACTGGTAAACTAATGTTATGGTGTATTCTTCTTCTAGCAGAGAAAATAAGAAAGTGGGATGACTGAAGAAACACCAGTACCAAACTGCTTTAAGTGGCTGGTGTTCTTGATGGCCCAGTATAACATAGAAAAGCTCATAACTCACATGGAAACAGAAGTGTAATGAAATAAAGTTCTCCATATCTTTTGTCCTATTTAATAATGTCTGCATTTTACCCCACTGTGTAGTAGCAAGCCTGTCAGATTCTTTAGGAATCATCTCTCTTTAAATTCTTCTCTTAAACGTCTCTCTTCCTCAGATGTGAAAGTATTGCAGTAGATGCAGTACGGCATTTCCATTTATGAAAACCTAATCTTTTTTTTCAGTCAGGGCCCTGGAAAACCCTCTGTATCCATTGGATGCCGTCCAAAAATATGTCTTTGTGGGCAACATTTTTGTTAAGGGATGTTGGTAGGTGTTCTAGTGTAAGCCTGGTAGGCAGGCAAGCCCCACATAACCACTCGTTCATCTCACAGCAGTAGAGGGAAATTAATTAGAAGTGTAAAACTGATGAAACTCATGAGATAAAGACAGTTTAGTAATAAACAGCAACAACAACAACATCAAAAGAAAACAACAGAGGGAAAAAAAACCCACCAGCAAACAAAAAAAAAAAAAAGAAAAACAAGGGACGAAGAAAAGAAAAACAAACCCAAGTTCTCATCACTAGCAAATGCCCAGCCAAACCTAGTACAACAGGACAGTAAATGTTGCCTTCAGATATTGAAGAAAATTTTAGAAGAATTTGAACTCTACCACATTACACGCCTCCTTTGGAAACTGAAACTTTCAGAGAAGATCCATCTCAACACATTCCAAAAAAAAAAAGGAAAAAAAAAAAGAAAATGCAATTTTTCTTCATCAGCTAAGGCACTGGCAACATCTCTTGAGAGGCAGTTGCTCTTAGGGTATTTTACTATATTGACCTCTCAAGTGCTGCTGCTAGACCTTTATCTCAGATAAAGGAGTGTAGAAATTGTGTGTAATTTGGCATTTATATGAGCTAAAAATACTAATCCTGCTGGATTGAAGAGACTTGTTCAAACAAACACACAAGCAGAGAAATAAATTCTTCAGGCTTCCCAAGTATTTACAGAGTAGGGAGGATATTTCTTCACAGAGCAGAGGTCAAATTTATACTTTCTCTGAAGTGAAAAGAGTACTTCATAATAGTAGAGTATGCATAAAACTTACTCTAAAGATAAGAAATCATCTGGAAAAAATGTTATTTAGCTGTTAGTTTGCCACACTTGTTTCTAGAAGTAAACATAACAAAAGCAACCCATCTTAAAAAAAGTAGAAGGAAACAGGAAATTATTTTGTTCACAACTTTGCTTCATAATCATTAGAACATCAAAATATCTTTTATCTACCTGGTAAAAATTTGTTAACTCATGTAATGGGAAATCTGAAAGGGTTATAGATATACAGAAAGGGTTATAGATATTACAGAAATAAATTTTAATATATATTGAGAAATAGAAGACATATTAATTTCTATCAAGAGTGTTATGAGACAGTTCTGATGGAAAAAATAACTATAAACTCAGTTGAACATGTGAGATCATGGGAATACATATAAATTTACTGCTAAGAAAGGGTAAAACCAGAAATTTTTAGTAGGCTTGCTTACTTTGAACAATAGAAATGTAGTATGTGTTCCTAACAAATAAGACTGACTTTAAAAATTCAAAATCCTAAAAAAGCATGGTGTGCACAATAGGCTCTACTTGCAAGACAACTTGTCGACATAAAATAGATGCTTTTAAGAATCTAATTTCTTTGAGAAAAAGCTTACACTTTTGATTAATATTTGTATGTCACACAACAGCTATCAAAAATAATGATAAAAATAAAATAGTAAAATTCACACCCAGAACAGCCAGTTTACCCTCAATCCTCAAAACAAAAAAAACCCCTCAAAATAAAAACAAACTAAAAACAAACAAACAAAAAACCCCCGAAAAGCTGAACTAAACCAAACCAAAAAATAAACAAACAAACCCCACAAAAACAAACCACCAAAACCCATATAAATAAATATTCAAGCTGTATTTCTTACAAGGCAAATACAGAGATTAAAATTAAAGTACAGCTTCACATAATTTATAGCTGCTTATGTCTCTTTGGGCCAACTCAGAAGAAAATTGCAGAAGACAAAATTTATGTGTCAGCTTATTCAGCTGTCTCTACACTATAAAAGCTAGAAGAAATCTTTGTCTGAATTCATACTTTGTTTCTGGAATGGCCAGGAATCACACTGAGACCTTACAGGAGGTCTTGGCACAGAGCTCTCTGGGGAGCAGGACATGAGATATTTCAGTGAAGACACTTTCTGTGAGGTTATCCATGCTCCTGAGCATGGTCAAAGGCACAAAACTCCTGGGCATACAAAACCACTTCCCATACCTTTTAATGCTTTTTTAGCCTACAATGGGACAAGTTCTAGTTTGTGAATCTGTTATTTTCTGAGCATTCAGCTTCTTCACATGCAGCCAGAACTTAGCTTTAACTGCAGCCTCAGCCTCCTTCCCAGCCCTGTTTAGCTCTCCATGCTACTTCACATGCTCATTTTCCCATGGAACCACGCTTGCTGATACTGCAGCATCCTCTCAGCTGCAGTTCAGGTAGCCCCAGTCCCTCCTGGGTGGCTCCTGCTCTGCTACTCCCCAGCACTCCTGGCTAATACAGAGCTGCTGTGGGGCCATGGGGCATCTGCTCCCCATCACTGGGACCTTGGGATGTTCCCCATCACAGGCCCCTTGCTTGCAGGGGTTGGCCAGAACCTTGTGAAGGACTTGGCACCCTCTTGGAGGAACAGATTTAGGCAAAGAGATGATGTTTTCTGTAGAGGAGAAGAGGGGTGCAGCAGTTCTGACTGTGGAGGACACCATGAGATATTTGTGCACAATTTTAAATGTATGTAGAGAGTCATGACCCTGCAGTACTTAAACTCCCAATTTAAACCATGAGGAAACCCTGATGGGTTAATTGTTTTGATGGACATGCACTGCACAATTTTGCTTCCAGCTCACTCATTTAGGGTCAGTATCATTATATTTGCCTGTCAAAACAGAGGCACATTTTTGACCTTGGCAGCAACTTGTCAGTAATAATTTATCACTCTCACATTAACACAAATGAATAATCTCTACCTTCCTCACTCTAATTTGTAGGAAATACTTAAAAAAAAGATTCTGTTGTGAGTGATAATTTTGCCTAGTAAAATCAATTAAATCATTTAGCAAAATGAACCCTACGACTATACTTGAAAAGTCTTAAAGAATTAGTCTAAACATGGTTCTGTTTTCTGTATTGCTGCTTCTAATGATTACTCCTTGAAATTTGCAGGTCAGTATTACAGGCTTTTTAGGTCTTTCCAGAAGGTGTACTGAAGGTATTATGTTTGAATAATATGAGGAAGAGAAACCAGTATTTTCAATAATACTCTAATATTTTCATATAGGTGTATTGAGTGTGAAATCAGCCTTTTAATTTACAGCACCTCCTATGCTTTTGAGAGAATGTGACTGAAAAAAGCAAAATATAAGTTTTTACCAAGTTTAGAGAATTAAATCAATATTTTATAAAGTTGTTTTTGTTTGTCCATTTCACAAGAAAAGTAGTTTTCACTTTTATGTACTCCTGGTTTTGTTATACTGGCACACAAATTTAAAAACCAAAGCGAAACCAAACAACTCATATTGAAAGTGAAACGCTAGGTCAGCAATCTGATCTATTGCTATGGCAACAAATGCTGCCTTCATGCAGACCATGAAGCACCAAGGCATAAACTTTTACACCTAAAGTTTTACAAGTCTGAGAGTCTTGTTAAAGGAATTATAAAATATGTGATCATTCATCAATTCCGCTGATACCTGAAGTCCCTCTCCAAGGTAATATATCTAAGATTAATGTTTTGATTAATGGTGTTTCTGAGGTTAAAACAACTTCACAGAATTGAGAATTTTCCTAAATAAGAAAGAGTTGTCTTGCACAGATGTTTGGATGAAAGATCTATCACAAACAAACAAACAATTGTTTATGTTTGGGTAATTTTTCCATGTATCTTTTAAATAAAAGCAATGCTCCAAGCAAAACACTAATGACAGAAATTGGCACTTATTTATTTTTTCCTCTAAACAGGAACATGAGGGCTCTGATAGGGTCAAGGATACCTATGATATATTGCTTTACCGCAGGAAACACTGAAATATTGTAGAATTATTTTCAACCCTGAAGTTTTTCTTTCATCTCTGAATTACACATCATTACTTCCTCAATGTAATACCCAGTTCTTACCCTGTCAATGCCTTCCATTAGTCTCCAACAACCCATTTCCTCACCAGCTTCATGTTAGAAGTGTCCACAAGACAGCTGCAGTCCTACGTAACACACAGAGGTCAAGAGAAGAAAAACACCCCAGATCATGGATGTGCTTTGTCTACATATCACTCTCTTAATTTTGATTCTGCACTCTGTGAGCACAGAAAGTTTTTTAATTAACTAAAGGCAGGGATTAAACTGTGGAGACAAGAGAAGGATAAAAGGAGGGACGTGTATTTGGCTTTAGCCCCATTACCTGCTCTTTGGAAAGGAGTGAGTTGGGCTGGGATTGTTGCTAGTGAAAGTAAGTGGGAGCAACACTGATGTCCCATTTAAGTCTGTCATAATTTCCTTCCCACTCTATTTTGGACCTGCAGTAGCAATATTATGTTGCTAATGTGTCTGCTCTGAATTGTCTCTCTAGAAAGAGCCTTTCCCAGAAAGCAAGTTGGAGAAGGAGCTTAAACAATCTAAAATTGTTTCCCTACTGCTGCATAGAGACCTAGTGAGACTAGCTGGGAAATTTGGGAGGCTCTGTTAATATTGAAGTTGTGTTGTCTCAAGTCCCCACCACTACTTCACCCAAGTCTAAAAGTTAGACAAAATATCTTACCTTGCCCATAGTAGCAAGACCAGGTATTTTTCCTGGTACTGTTTGGAGACTCCAGAAAATACCAGACTTGCCTCCATTCAGGCATCTGCATCCTGAGGGATGGTGTGAGGGAAACAATGATAAAGGAAAGAACCAGATTAAAGTAATATCAATGGATATTACAATGGATATCTATGTTTGCTCTACTGCAGAAACAATATATTCATAACAGCATATTTGAGTTGGTCCCTACTCATGAGACATGGCTCTGTGGTGGATAGGTAATTAAAAACAGCAGGAGAGATGCTTTCAAGAATGACAAAGATTTCTGATCATGTACAGCCCCAGATACTACCATGTTAATTTTTTTTCAGGATAAAAATCTGAAAGGTATATTAAGAGCATGGTACCAGAATGCGAAGCACAAAATTTTGTCCACAGGTGGGTGTGTGGGCTCAGACACTCATTTTTTCCTCTGTGCAATAATAATTCAATTTCTGATCATCAAAATACTACTGTATTTGCATTTATTTATTTGTCAGAAAACAATGTAGAGGGTTGGTTTAGAGTCTTCTTAGGTCAGTGGGTTTAATTTCAGTAAATTATTTGATGAAGACTCTTTGGGCTATTTAACTATATTTAAGAACTGCATATTGCAGCTAACACAATACATTGAATATAAAGCAAATGTAGTCTGTCTTTAGACAGAACTTTATAGGCCTATAACATGTTCAGTTATAGCTTGTGCATATCTATATCTCCATAGATATAGAAATATCTAATACTTCAAAAGCAATACCTTGTACAATGTCTGTTTCACTGTCTAGCATCTAAAACATTATTGCTTGAAGCTTTACAGGATAAAAAGTTTTCTGATCTCTAGTTGAAATGTTAAATCAGCTTGAGACTGGAAAGAGAAGATTTCTTGTGTATATTAATGATCAGTGGGAACTAGAATGGCAAAATATGCTTTAGCTGCAGAAACTTTCAACCTGGAATTCTTCTGATGACCTTCTCAGAAGTGTTGTAACTTTTAAAGGAAACAGAATTTGCTGTTAATAAGAAAATCAGATATAAAATCTTATGTGCTGCTGGTTTCCTTTACCTAAAAGAATTCCATTAAATTGAAGCAACTTGTGTATGAGAAGTTCCATAAATGTAATTTACTGACTATAACTGGAGAAGAAACCACTTAAAGAAGAATTAAATTTTGTAAACCTTCCTCTATAATTGTTCAACAAAGTCTTTAATTCAAGCAGATTAATGCAGTGCACTATAGTATGGCATATTATCCAGCATTCCTGAAGACAGGGACATTAGAAATAAATTTCAGGACTGTGTACATGGAGTGTTGTAGTTAGTGCAAATGTTGGATGGAGTGGTTGGGCCAAGAATAGCTTGTTCTGCATATTTGCCTAGGTGTAAATAGAAAATTACTGTTGTAATTAAAATTGCAATTTATTTTATTACTATAACAGTTTTTATTGCTGACAGTAAAATTTACACATTCTTATGTGTAATTACAGTTCCAAATACTAATTTACTTCAATGTGAATTTTTTGCTGCTCAGTAAATCATTCAAATCAATATTTCTCCGAGATACCTTCATTAGTTTTTAGATCTGCTGCTTCTATATTGCCACAGCTAGCAATTCATTAAATATCTTGCTGTGAACTGAAGGGAATGGCTTTTGTTTCCTCCTTTTCAACTGAATGTTTTAATAAAAAACACACTTGATTCCTTCCCTGTGAGTTAGTTTTGGGGCATTTAATCCCAGTTATCTTGAAAAGCGTCAATGAGACAGATTTTGTATGCAGAGTAGAGATTGGTAAATTTCAAAACAGCCCCACTAGAATTAGGTTACTGTTGCAGTAGTAGACTTGTTGCAAATATATTTAAAATGTATCACAGAATAATTCTACAAAAGAAGTTACCTTCACATTTTTGCTACCCATTCTCTCAATGAACGACATTTTCAAAATTCTGGTTTTCCCCATTTGCTGCCTATAATTATTAAAAACGGGTTTCGTATCTTCCATTTTAACCCAGTGATTCAGGAAAACAACAACAAATAGCAGGCAAGTCAGAGATACTTCTGCTTTGCTTTAATTTACTGATTTTTTGGAGTGTGAATTTCGAAGTCCAGTTAAAGCACTCTTCAGGAAACTGTTAATACTTGCTTCACTTTGCCTCAAACCCAAAAATGCCAAAGCAATCAGAAAGTAACTTATCAGCAAGATACATAGAGAAAAAGGCTTCATGACTAGCGATGAGTGGAATTAATGTGTCCCTGGTGTTGGGTCCTGAAGGGATCTCTGGAGTCCCTTATTTCTAACCAAGATGAACTTTCACAATGAGGCCTTTTCCACAGAGGGGCACGAATAGGAACTCCCTCTTCTATCTTGTTACAGGTAATGTCTGATATCCTTTTAGCCTTTATCTCTTTCAAGTCTGCCTGATATTGCCCTGGGTGTTGAAACAGTATTAGGGAAGAAAGAATCTACACATCCACATGAATGCACAGAGTGCAATCTCATAGCCTCCTTTGCCAAGGCCTAAATTGGCAATTGACATTTCTTTCATTTTGTTATTTACTTTGTATTTATGGTCCTTTAACAAAATATCTTAACAAAAATAATTGAAGAGAAAGCTCAGAGGCAGGAAGGTTAAATGTACATTTCTACGCGAGTTTCAGGTTTAGTTTACTCTGATTAAGCTTTCAAGAATCTGGACCAAACTTGAGCAATTTGTGGCCTCTAACCCACACATTCCTTCATTTATGGACTGCATTCTTCAGTAAAAACTTGAGTAGTTGTGATCTTACCTGTCAGTTGGTTTCTCAAGTCACTCTGCAGATCCATTCTACAAAGCCAGCCACCAAAGTGGCACAGGCAGGAAAACTGAACAATTTTGTGTAACAATCAGTATAGCTTTCTCAAGCCACTCTGCAGATCCATTCTACAAAGTCACCAAAGTGGCACAGGCAGGAAAACGGAACAATTTTGTGTAACAATCAGTATAGAAAGGTGGAAGAGAGAGCTCTACACTGATGTCCCATTTAAGTCTGTCATAATTTCAGGCAGAGATAGAGGGTGTAAATACATTTATTTGAAACTCACTGCTGATAAACCAAAATGCCTGAAGTCTGTCCAGAAATTTGATTGGGCATTTGTGATTTAGAAAATTTCAATAAACTCTGTAAGTACATGCAGGAACAGGGATGTTCCCATGTGCTCTCTCACACACACACTTGAAGTAAGTGTTAGAACTTTAGGATTTCATTATCTCATTTCCACCTATAGAGCTACTGTTGGCATAATTATTCTCTGCTTTTAATATCCTATGTGGATACAAAGACCAGAATAAACTCTGCTTAACATCTATGAAGTCAGTGGAGTTAAAGCAGATAGCAATTTTTTTTATTGCTTTCAGTAATTTGATCCAACTCCCATGTAAGGAATACCTAATCCTGTTTGCAGTTAAAATAATTATACATATATGGGTAAATGTTAAAATGTTTTTATGTTTTTTCTCTTGCTTACAATATAATATAAGAAAATAGCTAATATACTAACTTATTCTTACTTATCTTTATTCAGCAAACATAGAACATGATGAGAAAATGCTTTAATAGCCCACTAAATTCTCTGAAAAGGCATTCAGAATAAATTATGTTAGCAGTATTTGTCCTGAGCAGATCAGTGCAAATCCAGCTTTTAAAAAAAATATTTATCCCGTGCCTCCTCTTCCTATTGAAATTGGGAAGGAATTATGCCAAAAATAAATCTAGCAGTTAGTACAAATAAAAGCTTCTATAAGCAATGAAGAACTTTACAGTGACTGCGTAATAGTCTGGAAGTAAATAAGGTATAGACATATATTTAATTTATTAGTGTGTGCAATTACACCAGATAAAAACTGAAAATTAATACATCTGAATCTGGGTTCTGTGACTGATTTGCATAGAAGTTGATTTTATCACTTGCTTACTATGTCTAATAATACAGCAGAAGTTTATAGCATTTTAATGGGTTTAGGTTATTGGTTCTTAAGCATACACTGTGTAATTTTTCCTTGATATCAAAACCCACGGTTGACTGGAACATAATTTGCTCTTCATCTTCCATTTCAGTGGCTCTGTTAATTCCATTCTATCATTCCTATCAATTACTAAATGACACTAAATGAGCATTCAAAGTAATTTGCCTTGAATTCTTTGTTTTCTGACTTACATCCTATTTTTGAGTTGATTGGCAGCATGGGAGAAACAACTGTAGGAAACTGTTCTCTTCTGAATTGCCTCACTAAAGAACAGATATGTTAATTAATTTTCTTCTTGTTTCCTTCTCTCTTGTCCTTTTAGCCCATTTGTGTTTTACCACTTAGAAATTCTGACTTCCTCAGCTTTCCAGAAAAGCTGCAGTTTTGCAGGATAGAAAAATACAAAATTCATTAGTGTCATATGAGACAATGGACCACCACTGACAAAAGACCATGCACCTTCCTTTGGTGGTTTGAACTAAGTTTTTTCCTCAAGATGTGTGTTTGGTCTGTAATGGAAGTTTTATATCAGGAAATCCAGAAAATGGATACATGAAAATATAGGAAACTGATAGGGTTTCTTATGTAAGGACATTCAGCCCACACATAGCTCTCTGAATGGTCAGGTTAGCATATTAAGAGACAAGAGGGAGATTTAAGGAAAAGTTATTGGATATATTTGTTGCAGAACTTCAATAACCAGGAATTCATATTTCATGGGATCAGATACTGGAATCAATATGAAGACTGTCTGTTTTCTCTATTAAAAAAATGAGAGGAGTGGAAAAAAAAGATTTGCAGGGAGAATCAATTTGAAAACATGAAGGAAATTTAAATGTGAAAATCTGGTAAAACACTATGAGATACACTGTTTGTGTTTAACCTGTTCCATATTTGGAGATTTCCCTAGTTTGTTTGAAGTCAATGTAAATTTTCCATCTAATGACAATCAGTACTTGAAATGACAGCTGATAGCTCTGTTTCAGTGTATCATTAGTACTGTAAAAATGTAGTGAAACTTTT
>NW_005054375.1:2389359-2489463 GCF_000277835.1 Geospiza fortis
GAAATTTAAATGTGAAAATCTGGTAAAACACTATGAGATACACTGTTTGTGTTTAACCTGTTCCATATTTGGAGATTTCCCTAGTTTGTTTGAAGTCAATGTAAATTTTCCATCTAATGACAATCAGTACTTGAAATGACAGCTGATAGCTCTGTTTCAGTGTATCATTAGTACTGTAAAAATGTAGTGAAACTTTTAAAATTAAAATATACATGAAAAAAAGAATATCAGAATTACTGTATGCTAAATCATGTTCAGTTATAGCTTGTGCAGACACAAATGTTTGAATATGTGGAAAAGAAATCCTTTCAGTGCTTAATTACTCTGTGCAGAGATAAGTCTTGAAGGCTTGAACAGTGGTGGTTTGGTCTTAAAAGTCACAAAAGGGAGTGATCTCGTCTGATTTTATTAAAATAATCTCAGATAATTTTGAAATTAATAGGTTGATCTGAAAGCTGTAGAATTATGAGTAGATGCCTGATATTTTAAGGATCTTGTTGAAATTAATCTAGGTTCAATGCTAATAAGGCAATGAAAAGGTGACGGTGGGGATATTTATTCTGATTGGGGCAGAATTCACATGTCAGTGCTCTCACCAATTAGGCCTCTAGTGGGAGAATAAATGGAACACTACACTTCTAGCACATTGCAGTCCTACAATGCAATCAAATAGTGTTGAAATGTCATAACACTCTCCTAACAATGGGCAGAAGTCCCTGAAATTGCTCCAGCACAAAAACATTCTATAACATGTACAGCTAATGAGAGCTGGATATGGGGAATAATTCAGGATGAAAGTTCTGCCCCTGTAGCCCAGACACATCAGATTTTTTTCTGCTCACAGATTGTGTGTTTGTTATGTGCTGCCTTGATTAATGCTGGTTTGGAAGCTTCTGTGTCTGTAGAAAACAAGTGTGTGGGCTTCTGTGCAAGCCAGGTACAGCTTTAACAAACACATCTGTGCTAACAGATGTTGAAGGGAGAGTAAGACAAAACCAGTCCTGAGGGATTTTAATAAACTGAATTTAATGGGAATTGAAAGCTCTTAGTATCACTTTAGGACTTTAAATAAATCAGTTTTGCACCAAACTGATTGTTGGATTAAATGAATTCTTCTGCTCTGAATTCAGTGGTGTTCCACAGCATACTGAAAACCTTCATCAGATTTGCTCAAGAACAAGGAAGAAAAATAGCACCTGATTAAAAAAAATAACTGCTTGATATAAGTAGATGAGTTGTGATATAGTCTCTTTTTACTTGGGGATATGAGAGCCTTAACTGGTGAACAGATCAAAGAGATATCTATTAAATAGGAATTCAAAAAGGAAATACATAGTGACTATTTTGTGTATTTGTTATTGCAAATGCAAATGAGTGATTTTGCAGTCAGGGAGAATCAGATACCTGAACTTATTAATTGAGTAGTTTTTAGAAGATGCTTGGAAATAAAAAAAAAAAAAGGTAAGGTATAAATAGTACTTTTAAAGGTGTTTCCTTGAAACAGTATTTGCTGCTTATCACAATTTTTAGTTTGTTACTATGTACAAATACATGTATACATTAAATTTTTTAAATTTATTTTTACGTACTGATGAGACTCTAATTTCAATGTTGAACACTAACATTTGATTTATATTTTGTCTTGTGAGTGTGTAATTTTTAATATTCCAGTGTGAAGATAGTAATGCTGCCAGTTGCTGCTGGAGTAATAGAAGATTAATTAGACCCTGTAGTCTGACAACATCAAGAATAAAAGTTTGATTTAAAAAACTGGAGCATTCCTAGATCACCTCTTTTATCATCTTATAAATCACATGGAGTTTTCAATAACTGCTGTGCTCTGTGTTATTTGACTAGAACTTATGTTAAAAACAAAGCAATCTCTAATTAAGTACCATGTCTTTGAGTGTTATGAGACAGGCAGTTTAACTATTGCTTGAGTTACTGGATACAGTGGTGAGTGGAAACTCTATTTGCATTTACAGATATAAAATTTACAAATACATTACATCTTAGCACATTAGATTGTACTGTTGTACTATTGTACAACTATTGTACCCATATTTTCTCTTTCAGGGGTGGAAAGCAAGCCACAATCCACTCATTAATATCCATAAGTCCTTCCCTATTTTCTGGATGAGATAATTGTTTTTCAATGCAGAAACAGATCAATATAGAGCATGCTACCTAAGGCTGAGCTTCCTTAAATTTTCACTGAAGGATAGGTAGTGGTGTATTGTTAAATACTAAGTGCTTTGTTGAAGAGAAAAAAAAAAAGAATTTTTTTTTGAAAAGTAGTGACTGTTTCATAGGAAGTATACAGGAATTAATTCTAACAGAGCTTAATAAATGTTAGCTTGCATTCTTTCCATTTAGGAGCTCAGTGGAGAGCTCTTATCCACCTACATTTAGGGCCCTGATAGTCTGTCAGAGAGAGAGAAACTCAGAAATATGCAGCATCATCTGTCCAGTTGCAGAACTCAGGCAGCTGGGACAGCTCAGATACACCCCTACAGGATCTGCAGTCACTCCCAATATAAATCCATTGAACTTCACCTGTGGATGGAACAGAAGATCAAAAGCACAGCACTAATAAATATGTAAGACTATATACACTGGCTGAGGTTGAAGTTTGGTTTTTACTGTAAGGCTAAGTAGTTCTTCTCAGAGGCTTTTAGAAAACATGACAACATCTGGCGCAAACTGAAAGGCACTAACAGTCTGTCACCACAGCTACAGATAATTCTTCCATATCTCAAATTCTTTCCTCTGTGCATCATTAGTTTACTTCTGGTTACATTATTCAAAGGTTGCATGACGCTCTGAGTGACCTTGTCTAGTGAGAAGTGACTCTGCTAAAGGCAGGGGGATTGGATGATCTTTGATGTCCCCTCCACCCCAAGCCATTCTATGATTCTATTAATCTAATGAAGATGCTAGCTCCTGACTTGCAGTCTTGATTTGCTGTGCCTTGACTAAGAAATACACTGCAGACAAAACCCTGACCTGGAAGCCATCCTCTCTGAAAGAGCGCATATCCATAAGCTGTTAACTTCCAAAATGAGACAGTAATTTCCATTCTGTGTACTGGGAATGCTCCCTGACACAATTCCCACAGGTAACAGTTTCTGGGAGAAACAAGGCAATGGCAAGGCAGCATTTTCTCAAGTTAATAGCAGAGATATTTAAGGTTCCAGTGCCCAGGAACATTTGGACCCTAGAGGGAAGAGGGATCCAAGAAAACAAGTTGTTGTTCAAGGACAGCTTACTACAGGGACAGTTCATCCCAACAAACAGCAAGTCAGGGAAAATTTGACAAGCCAGGAGATCCTAGAAAATCTGAAACAACAAAAAAGGAAGTATACAAAAGGTGGAATCAGGGATAGATGTCACAGGAAGGATGTAGAGACGCTGCCTAAGTATGCAAAGATGCAGTCAGGAAAGTCAAAACCTACCTTGAGTGGAACCTGGACAGGCATGTCAAGACATCAGGAAAAGCTTCCTCAAGTCCATAAGCAGGAAGAATGAGGAAATGTGTCTCCACTGTTTAATTAGGAAGGGGCTTCAGAGGCACAGGACACACAAAAAAGTGCCGAGTCCCTTCTTCACTTTAGCCTTTACTAGTAAGACCAAACTTCAGGAATCCCAGGCCATGGAGACCAGGGTGGAATGTCTGGAGCAAATTAAAACTACCATTGATGGAAGATAATCAGATCAGATAATTCTTAAGCAAACTGGTCATACAGCATCCATGGGCCATGAGAGCTGGGGAAGCTGGCAGATGTCACTGTGAGGCTATTCTTAATTGTCTTCAAATGATCTGGTGGCTAGGAGACAATTCTGAGGGCTGGAGGGGGAAAAATGTCACTTTTGTCTTCAAGAAAGGCAACAAAAAGGACACAGGCTGATCAGCTAATCATGTAGATAATTTTCAGAGACATGAATGATAAGAAGGTGATTTGGAGTAGTCAGCATGGGTTCAAAGAGGGAAAGTCATGCTTAATGAACCCAGTCACTCTCTAAAGTAAAGTGACTAGCTGGATGGGTGAGGAAAGAGCTGTGGATATTCCCTCCTTGATATGTCAGAGGGTCCTGCTGCTATCCAGAGGGACCTTTGCAGGCTGGAAAAGTCAGCTGGCAGGAACCTCTTACAGTTCCTCTGAGGGAAGTTCAAAGTTATGGTGGGGAGGAACAACCCAAGGTACCAGTGAGTGCTGGAGGCCACCCAGCGATGCTCTGCAGAAAAGGAGCCTGGGGGGTCCTGATGGACACTGAGATGAACATTAGCCAGCAAAGCATTCTTATTAGATATGAGAAATAAAAGCCATTAACAAGTCTTATTTACAAACTCTTACTCTGAAATATGAAAAGGTGTTTTCCAAAATCCTGAATTTCAAAGAAAAATCAAGATGTTTTGTTTCCTGTTTTGAGACTATGTATTTTCTCTTTACTCTATTTCACTTTGTTTCCAAGCTGTTTCTATTTTTGTCTCTTTAGTGTTGTTATAAATGAGATATTTCAGCTACTTTATATTCTCAATACAATTTCATCAGTCTAAATATTATTAATACACACAAAACCTGTTAGTCTTTCAACCATTTAATAAAAATCATTACAGACCTTGATTTTTATGGCACTTTTAGTTTTTATTTTTATAAAGAAAAACCATCTACAATACTCCTCATGACTCTCAATGATTTTTCAGTCATATAACTAAAGCTCCAAGGTCTACCAAGATAAATTAGTGAACTATGGGTCATTAGCAAAATGTGAATTAATGCAAAATGCACAATAGGCTGCACATTTTATCCTTTCTCCAGATGGTTAATTAAATATTTGAAGGCACAATATGACAAAAGTATGACAATATTATTACTTAATGGCACTGAATATGAAAAGGGTTTAATTGTTCTATTTCTCTCTTTCATCATTGATTAAAATAATGTATTTCAATGAAATTTGGCACTGGTCAGCATCTCAGTATTTTCTCCTAGTTGAAGATTAGATCATCTTCCATTAAAATAAGTGAAAATTATAATTTGCTGAACAAATTGTAATGTCACATAAAAAAGTACAGTCTTACAACATGTAACTTCTTTAAGGTGGAAATTACACATCCCATATATACGCAACACTTATAATTCCTAGGTATGTTGTTCTAAAAATCCACATTAGAACACCTTCACTATTTATTAATAAAAAACCTTATCACTGAACATTATTATCTTGCAATCTTTACCAGAACATTTCACAAAATTTGAGATTATAGCTGTGTATTTGATGTGATGTGTAAAGTAATGCTTATTTGAGAATTCATTAAAATATTACAGTTGCAGATTATTTATATTTCACTCACAATAGTTTTTAATTTAAGACCGATTATTAAAATTATTTGAATATAAATTTATTAAACTGTTAAAATCTGGTTATTTGATTAGAGTAAGAACCAGCAGACCCTGGTGATTTGGTTTTCCAAACACCTCAGTCTGAGATGCAGACCTGCGGCTTCACAGCAAGGCTCCTGCATCTGATAGGATACCTTGTAGACCTATATTTTTTAGACTGTAGCCTTACCTTATAAATGAGACTAGTTTTAGGACTGTATAATTACCTCAAATACAAGGACAAAAAATCTCTTTTGAGTTGTGGTGAATGATGTCACTGATTGCTTATGCTCATTAAACAGACAGGACCAAGAAGACACAGGGATTGTGAAGTCTCTGTGAAGTCTGGATGGAAGTCCAGGGAAAAAGATCAGTCTGGGAAGGGAGATGAAATTTATAAATCAGAGCTTGCTAAAAATATCAATAATCTGTGTGTGTTCCATTTTTAACAAGTTCATGTCCATTTTAACAAGTCCATTTTTAACAAGTTCAAAACCCTGCATGTTTGTACTGCAGAACCATGGCCATATTCTGGAGACTTGTTATGTGGCTTGCCAGCGCTATAAATTCAGAAGCCATCTGAAGCTTATAAAGAATATTAAAATATTGGTTGAAATAGCCATCCAGAACCAAATAACTCACTTAAAACTTAATGCTCCTTAGAGAAAGCACATTTTGCTATTGAAATCTTTTGAGTGGCATAATTCTGAAAATTCCCTACAGTGTCTTTTTGACACATTCATGTTAAAAGAGAGCATAAAAGTTTATAGAGATAAGAGATACTGGATGCTAAAGCTGAAGAGTATAAGTGTTTTGAAAAAAGAAATAACCCTAAACCCTATTTAAAAGTGGTGTATCTCTAATAATTTAGTAAAGCTATATTAATTACACTCCAAATTTCCCTCCATCAATAATCATAAATAAGGGAAAAACAGAAGGAAAATACCAGAGACCAGAACTTTTAAAATGCTAAGCACAGAGAAATATCCACAGCCTTACTAAAGGTCTTAAATTACAGAAGTGGGTTTACTAGTGACTACAATAATAGACCTTAGGAAAGTGCTTTTAAGTGTACATATTCTTTAACTCTTTCTGAAGATTTCACAGTAACCTAGCTCTGTTCACACACAATCAACACAGACTCTTCAGGACAGGACAAACTTTTCATTCTGTGTAGAATTTGTTTCTTTCTAGTTTCTCCCAGAGAGTGAGAACATTTTTCAAAACTCTTCCAGGTTTGCAACAGGTGCAGCTGAGATAGGAAACCCTGGGACTGATTTGTGCTTCTAAAACGTGGGACTCTAAACTCTGTTGGAAAAAATTTATTCACCCTTCTGTCTCTCAGTCCCATCCCATCATGGGAATCAACCTCCCACCCTTCCCAGTGGGTCTGGAATCACTTGCAGCGTGCAGTGTACAACCTCTAGCAGTGATTTCCTTATAAACAGCCTGCCCACTTGTATCACTTGAGCAGCATTGAGGATTTTTGATGAAATTCCAAGTACAAAAGTGCAGATGTCAAGGTGTGCAGAGCAGGTTCTGTTCCAAGAGTCTGGGGAATGTCCCCAATCTACCTGTGGTCAGTTCTGGAAGAGCACTGGCACTCTGCATCTCTACTCTGAAATGTGCATAGTTGCTGGAAGGAGCTGAAGTCTGATAAGAAAAATAATTCCAAGGTTGGTAGCTTAGTAATTTAAAAGGATGTCTTGACTCTACTAAATTTTATTCTATTTAATTTGCTTGTGTGGTAAGTGACCCACTTGCATTCACTGCAGCTGAATTTAAAGACTTGTGTAAAAAATCTATTGAAAAATTTTATCCTATTTTCCTTTTCTATGTTAGGGTTTTTTTAACAGAATGGAATGTTCAGTACTGCAGTTCATAATAATGTACTGAATAGGGTTCAGATTTACAGCTGAATCTTGTATATTCATAGGATTCTTGCCTTTAGTAGTTGGAATTTATTTAATGTAAATGTACACAAACATATATATATATAATATGTATATATACACATAGATACACACATATCCACACATTTTTTCTATGCAACTCCATCTTAGCAATACAGTAGATTTTTTAGAATTTACCTATACCACAGGCCCACAGAGTAACTGTGGCACCCATGGAGATCACCAGCACAGCCCTTTGCTCAGGGCAGCATCAGCTACAGCAGGCTGCTCAAACCTGTGATCACCCAATTATTAATATGTGCAAAAATGGAGATTTATAAGTTTTCAATTTTTTAGTTTCTTTCAAATACTTTTGAGATTGAGAACTACATGACTTCTGAAAATGGTGAGATCAAGTTTACCTGCTCACTCAGATGGGGAAAAAGAACTGAAATAAAGACTTAATATTCTTTTTGTTTAAGATAACATGATAATGACTTGTTGGCATTGATATTTAATTTGTGCTGATCTAACTTGAATAATTAATGTTATTCTCATATTAAAATGCAGAAGGTGTATACTTCCTATTTTCTAGCCTGAATATATTAGGAGCTTAGCTGTCAAATGACTTGACAGAGAGACAAATATTTGCAGAGATCCTACTACCTGAAATCACATTTGAAAGGGGGAAAATGCTGTTATTATAGCAAAGCTCCAAATAATTATAGCATATGAAACAAAAGGTCAAGCCAAGGTGTTCTCTCACTGAAGAAACTCTTGGTATTACAAGAAAGAAAATAACTTTTTGTGAGCCCTTTTGACTACTAATTATTAAATCTAAAGCTCATCAGAGACCAATTGACCCATTTCAAGAGAAAAGGTATAGTGAGATACATTTAGATGTTTCTTTAAAACTACTTTCTTCTCTCATTTGTTCTTTTGCACTTCTTCAGAACAGATGAAGTACTTGCAGAAGCTGAACAGAGATAGATAACTAGTGATGGTCTAAAAAGGGATAAGTTCCTTAGGGGACTCCAAGTCTATATGGAATCATTACTTTATGGGACAATTGGACTTAAAATGGACTACAAAAAACCCACTATATTTGAGTTGATCGGAGGAAGGAAGCTGCTTCTGCATCCTAAGGGCATGTTTAGATGACTGTGGTATGTCTTTTATATCCCCTAAGTCTATGGCCAATATCAACATTTTGGCGAGAATACACTCCCAGGAAGACCAAGAGTGAATAATTCCAGTTACTAGATTGAGTGACAGTCATTCCTAGAGCAAAGACCTTTCATATCTGTAGAAGATTTTCTTCATAATTTAAAATATTTCAGATGATTGTTATTATTTCTATATGCTATTATTGATTTAATAACATTTCTTTATGTGAACAAGAAAAAAACATATGAAGAAATAATGATTGATTATAGCACAATTGTTGCATGTTAGTTACATATTAAAAAATACTGGAACACCTTTTTTTCTAGTCCATGTTGGAAAATAGAATAGAAAAAGTAATATATAAGAAGACATAAGTTGTGCTAAAGACAGAAGAAATTTTAATAAAATGCCAAAAATATGCACTCTCACAAGAATCTTTAAGGTTGGAAAAGACCTCCAAGTTAATTAGGTCTAACCTTTGAGCAAACACCAGCATATCAAGCAAGCCATGGCTGAGTTCCACATCCAGTCGTTTCTTGAACACTTCCAGGAATGGTGACTCCACCATCTCCCTGGACAGCCTGTTCCAATGTTTAACCATCCTTTTAGTGAAAAAATTCTTACTGATGTCCAACATGAATCCCCCCTGACACAGCCTGAGGCCAGTTCCTCTTGTCCTGTCACTGATTGCCTGGAAGAAGAGACCAACCCCCACCTGGCTACACCCTCTATTCAGGGAGTTGTAGAGAGTGATAAGGTCTCCTCTCAATCTCCTTTTTCCCAGGCTTTACATCTCCAGCTCTTTCATAGGACTCTCCAGACCCTTTCCCATCTTCCTTGCCCTTCTCTGTCTTGCTCCAGCCCTTCAATGTCTTTCTGGTAGTGAGTATCCCAAAACTGGACACAGGATTTGAGGTGTGGCCTCACCAGTGCCAAGTACGGGGCACATGCACATACACACATCTATGCACATCCATGCAAAACAGAAAAAAATGGGAATCAGTGATCTATTCTTCTGTTCTTTTTGGAAAATAATTTTTCAAACCTCAAGAGAAAATTTCTCACAGTAGTTTGTTGTGAATATGGGAGTGTATGCAAATTACTGCAGAAAGCAATCTTAAAAAAACAGATTCTCCAAAATAAGCAGGCAGGGGTATCACATCTACTGTAGAACCTGACAGTTTAACAGCTGATCTCCTGTAAAGACATTCATGTGAATCTATACAGAAAAAACCAGAATATGAACAACCAAAAAACAAGAGAGGAAACAAGTAGTAATCAAAATATGTATTATATTGGCACTACTTAAATACTTTACTTCAGGCGGTCAAACCTACATAATCCAGCAGGATTTTAAACAGGAGGTACCTAGGCTCCTTTTCAGAGTTGAATTTTACAGATTAGGTAGACATTTTTGATTATTCAGAACTTTGATAAACATCTTTTAAGAGACAAGGCATGGAGGCAGAGGCTTTGGATAGATAAGCTAGCATGATCAAAAATAAAGTTTGTGGAAAATTAACATGTGCAATCCAAAATGTTGAGACTATTACTATAATCTAAAATGACAGTTTGTTGTTTTCTCAACAAACGATTTCAAACCTATTATAGTTCATCCAATTACACATTTGTGCTTGCACTGACTTAGCTGATTTAGGTCAATTATAATCTTTATTGCTAAGCAGGACGAGACAACTGTTTGAGAGTTCAAAAAGCCTCTAAAACTACAAAAATCAGCCCAGTTATAAATTCAGAAACATCAATAATTTTGAAAGACCATATCACAGAGCAATTTTCCAAATCTAACCTACTAGATCATCTGTTTATGATGAACAAATTTTACCTAAGTGCAGCAGCTTTTTTTTTCCTGAAGTTAGTTTCCTTACTTTTATCTTGCATCCACATTTCCACAAGAGACTTGTTTAAAGATGACACCAAGACTTATTCAGTTAAAAAAGAGCACTGGGGGATTTCTACATATTTTTTTAAAGGAGTTTTTTTTTTTTTTTACCAAAAAATAGGCTGTGATGCACTAAGAAATGAATCTATATGTGATTGTTGGCAACAGAGGCCCCCATAAACCAGCATTTTTTATTATAAGTAGTACAGAGCAATGCAAAGTTTTCTTTAACCTGGATTAATTTGTTGCTGTGTAGACTAACAGTAAGAAACTGTGTGGCATATCTTGCTGGGAGTGCAGCAAATTAGTTTTTAAAATTTCATTTATATCTGCACAAGCCAATCAATCTCCACAGTGTTAGGGGATTATAAAATGAATTTTCAGAAAAGTGTTACGAGGTTTATATACAGTTCTGGGTATATTTCCACCTCTTTTGTTATCCTTCATACAGAAGCATAAGAGGATGTATACACCTATTTCTTTATTATAATTATAGAACAGAAATGAGGAAAGCTTTTCTAAGAATGAACTATGGATTGTTTATTGGATTTGCTTTTCAAATTCATCTGTCATTTAACACTTTAACTAAAATTATTGCTACTCCTCCATAAGCAGAGAATGAGAAGCCAGTCACACAATCTCCACTCTTCATTTTAATTTCAGTTAATATTTTGTATGAATTGTTATAATTTATACAATATTATTAAAGGTGAAATTGCAAAGAAAATTCTAGTGTTATTTGGTGCTTTTCCATCATAAAAAAATACACAGAACCAGCTGTTGGGCAGAAGTTATCTTTTGCTTGAAATGAATGTTGATACATTTTCTATCAAATAAGCAATCTTAGGTAGTTCAACTTCCTTTGCACTTCATAATGAAAAAATCCAATCTAACATATATTTATTCATGGGCAAAAATGTCTAGAATAAACCTACAAACAACATAAGGAAGTTACAATAATAACATCTTTTTTTTCCATACTATAAAAAAAACAGCCAAAAAAATCTGATTTCTACATCTTGTTAATAAACTTTTAAACAATCTTCATTCTTGCTGCAGTTAAAAAGTTCTGGTTAAACATGAATATAATGTGAACATAAGCGCTTCTAAGGAAGTAAGTGAGGCCACTCACAATGTTCTAACTTGGGCACGAGTATTATTGAATTAGAGCCTAATAGAGTTTCTTGAGGAATATTCACTATTTAAATATCAGGCTATAAATAATACTACTAGTGCCTGGGCACACCACTATTAAAAAGGCTAGAGCAGAGGTGAACTGCAGCCAGCATGAAATAAAACAAAGAACTGAGTAAAGATATTAGAAGCAAGAAGAGATTATCTAGAAAAAATAAATCTGTCTAAACACAGGCAAGAGAAACAATCATAAATTTCTGAATATGAACAGCTAAAGCAATGAGACAGCCTAAAAGAGGGTCTGAGAATTAAATAGCAAAATGAGTAAAAATAATAATAAATCTGTTTTCCAACACACCCAGAGTAGAAAATCTGTCAAAGAATCTTTTATCTGCACAAAAGCAGAAGTGTTAATCAATTATTTTGAGCACTGTTCACTTCAGGAGAGACCCACACCAGCAGAGGATCTGTCTGAAACTGAAACAGCTGTAGAAGATGTCAAACAAAGCAACACTAAAAACTGCTTAGGCCAAATGTCATTAATCCAAGAGGTTTGCAGGACCTGAGAGCTGAAGCAATAAAGCACACAACCTCTCTTTTAAGATGCCCTTCTGACTAAATGTCAAAATATGATTCTCTTGCTTAAAGAATTGTTTACGGATTTTTCCTGGAACTGCAGCCCTCTAGTTCTGTTGTTCTAAGTGGAAATTAGTAGACACTTTTTAAGAAAGAAAGGAATTAGTAGATATGGCTTAAAAATAATCAGTATGAAAAGTTCGATGTGACTTTTACAAAAGTCCTGTTTTTTGGGAGTGGTGATATTTGTAGTTCTTGAGCAGTTGAACAGGGGTGATTTGATTTCTGCAGTCTTCTTGAATTACTGGAAGGCTTTTATATTGCAAGACCAAAGGCTTTTAAGGAAATTAAATGATCATGGCTCAGGTAGCAAAGGAAGAGTTTTCACAATATTGGGAACACTGGAATTCTACAGGCATCTTTGTTGGGACTTATGCTGTATTTGTGAATTATTTTAGGAAAGAATATATAAGAGAACAAAAACATTTTGACATTAGTTTCTTGTTTTAAGGACAAGGACAATTCTAGATAGCTGGAGAAGGATCGTATGGTACTCCCTGACTAATTAAAATGTCAGAAGGAACTCAGCATTGAGCAATGCATTTGCCAATGACAAGCAAAACTCATTCTACAGATAAATCATGCGCTCACAGAATACGTTGGAGCTGATATTATCACTCAAGTATGACTTGAGTTTTATGTTGGATGATTCCTATGATATGCTTTCTTTTATTTACTGCTGCTCAGAATTATGTTGATGCCATGAAACTGATAGGTAGGGAATACAAAATAAAATGGACTCACCTTATCATTATGTGAGTGTTTGAGACAGGAAACTCTGCTCCTGAAGTCCCTGCATCATGGCACCGCACAATGCCAGAGCTAATTTTCATGTGCAGTGTGAAGTGATGTTCTCATTCATCTCAAGGAGGATATGTTTGATCTTATTAAGCTTCAAAGAGAAAGTTGATCAAATATTTGGAAGAGCCTGTGTATGGGGAATAAGCAGTTCAACTAGGAATTGTCAGCATGGAAAAGATATGCTTTGAGTGGGGTCTACAAAATAATTAGTAGCATGGTGAAAAAATCATTACTCAGATTCTCTTCCTGCATAAGAATTAATGGTGAGCCTGAAAATCCTTCTATTAGCCAGTTTAAAAGCCAAATGATCTGATTTTGCTGATAGAACAACTGTGGCACTTGTGGCTGCTAAATTTGGGGCTTGTAGGAAAACTGGACAATGCTTCAAAATAATTTAGTGATGATTACCTAATGTGTAAATTTGCACTCAGAATATTACTATAATAAGAGGATATATGCTGTACATGTGAAGCCAGGAGCTTAATGATAGCCTAATTAAAACTTAATAATATCATCAATAATGCAACAAAAAGTTAGTTGTTCAGCTAAAATAATACTGAGACTGACAGAGCAAATTAATAGAGAATAGCTGCATTACTAATAGTACATCTAAAACTATTATGCAAGAAAACTTACTACTGTTTACCCACTGCTTTTTTCATTTTGATCATTCTGCAAAAATCCCTGTGGATCATCAGGCTGACAGCAACAGCTTTCCCGAGGCATAGCAGCAGGGAAAAGGTTATCAGTGACATTCCTAGTTCTTTGGTGCAAGGAACAATGTGCTGGTGGCAAGAGTAATTTCTCCTCACTCTTAGACCTGCTTTTATGTTTAGCAAGGTCTGATTCCACTTCACTGGTTCCCAGGTAAAGTTTGAAAATTGTGCAGTAGCATTTTACAATCATTACTAACAGAAAGTGCTCTTGTTTGTTGCGCAGTGATAAGCCAGAGTTTTCAGACCTCATACAGATCTGGTGTGTGTAGAGATTAGGGAAACACACTGGAAACAAATTAGAAATAGCTCATGTGTAGGTAAGCTCAGAACAGTGCTAACAGTGCTGAGACCCTGCATTATCAGGGCAATAAAAGACTTATGGCCTTCTTCTCATAATAAAGTTGTGTTCTCTATGCTGCAAAAGAAAACATATCCATCTCAGTGCTTGGAATTGAAATAGCCAAATTTAAAAAAAATACAGACAAGATATGTACAATTGTGTTTTTTTATTTTTTCTTATGAGTTCTGTTAGAAACCAAATCCTGATGCCCTGGTCTCACACAGCATGGTTATAGTTATTATCTCTAACCAGATTAATATACATCGCTTCTTAACTCCAGCAAACCCACACAGTTTTTCTGTGACTTAACCAAGAAGGTAAAATTGAGGGTTTCACTTGTAGCTGTAAATATGTGATATTTGCCTTTGGGTTTTCCCTCATGACTTCTCCATCCTGCACTTTTATCTTAGGCTGAAAGCTATCAAGGGTCTCCTATCAGGAATGGCTTGACAGAGTTCTGAGGGTGTTTCTGGAAGAGTTAGGATTTGCTTCTCAGATAAAATAGAAATACTTTATGATGAAAATTTAATTTTTGTAATACCTTAAATTATCTTGCCTGATTTCCTGCCAGGACAATGACCCTTCTGTCTTTAGAGAAACATTTTAGGTTTGCTTTTTCTCATCTGTTCACAGAACAGGAGAAATACAGAACAATGATTCCAAGTTTCTTTCTTTATTGTCAAGTCCTTTCATACTATCAGGATCTTAGAAACATGAGTGAACACTGTCAATCAGTATATTTGGCATTTTTCATCATACCAAAAAGCAACATCAAGGGCTTTGTCATCTTACTGCTAAACCTCATCAGACCCTTGTTACTTATTGAAGAGTAGGATCCAACAGAGGACAACAGGGGACGCCTGTAGGAGTTATCTTGATCTTAGTCAGCAGTGGGGGAATTTTTCACTATTCAAAGCAGTCTGTGGTTGTGTAAAATGGAGTTCCTGGGTAATAGAAATTTAATTTTGGAATTAAATTACTACACGGTGTTTTTTTTTCAAGAAAGCATGCAGAAGGCTTTAAACGCAGTAGAAAAAAAAGAAACAAACCTCCCCAAACAAAACCACACAATTTAGAAACACAACCAAGCAACTACCCCTCAAACAAACAAACAAACAAACAAACAAACAAACAAACAAACAAACAGGACTCCATTCCCCAAAGATCCCTGGAAGATCTCCATGTCGAGTTTTGTTTCCTTCTATAATAGGAAAACCCAAACAAACCAACCAACCAACCAACGAATCAACCAACTGACCAAAAACCCGGCCAACCAAAAACCTAATCAGAAACCATTCAGAAAAATTAAATATACTAAAATGTACTTTCTAGTAAGAAAGGAAACACATGGATCATTGCTGTTTAGAATTGCTGTGCTATCTAAGATGTTCAGCTTACTAATAAGTACCATGAAAAAAACCCAAATTCCTTAACCCCCCTTTTAGCCAGGAGGAGTTCTAGCACTTTCCTGTTACTGTCAAAACCATAAATAACAATTTATAGTGTGGACATTTGGAGTTCTCTATTCAGGTTCTTCTTGAGTAAAAGTACCTTTGATGCTGAATATTAAGAAGGTATTTTGGAGAACTAACCCAACATTGTGTGCTACCTTCTTGAGAAAAGTAACATTTCTATTTTAAATAAGACCCTCCCCTTAATAAACACCCACTATTGTAAACAATTTTTCTCAGTATGTGAAAAATTTATGTCACATATTACAAAATGCTATTAAAAGTATAGTCTTAAAAAGATAGTATTGAAAGCAGTGGTATTTTTGTAAACAGAACAAAAAACACATGCAAAATTATAGAAGGATGGAAAGAAGCCACCTGTTCAGCCGCCTTATTCATTCCTTGCTAGTGAAATGCTGTTCCCTGAGGTGCACACCTAGTGCTTATTAGCCCTTTCCAAAGCATCAAGCAGTGTAGCTGCATTTTATTCCCATGGGAGATTATTCAGTGATTTCAGTGATCTTACTGTCAGGAAGATTATCAGTATGCTATTTAACCTCAATTTTCCTTATCCTAATTTAGTGTCATTACTCTCAGTTACCCCATCATAACATGTTTTGAGATGTAATATGAACAAATAGATACTTAACAACAAGATAAACATCCCATCAGCCTTGCATAGGGAGGATTATTTTTAGATTCTCTTTAAACTCAGAAGGTCTAGTCTGATGTCTCAGCTGAGGCAATAAAAATAGTACAAGAAAAAAATGTTAATGTCAAATTATGCATTTTCATAGATAGCTACCACATAACAATTACTGCAGGAGGTCTGGTTTTGTAACTCTTCCTTTTTTGCAATTGGTTATCCCTGGGTGACAATGATTATAATCCTTTTGCTAACTCAGATTTTGCTAAAAGATAAACTCTGTGCTGCAATAATACATGTACCAAAAAAAACCCCCCAAAAAAATAAACTAGCCTCAGGATGTACAAAATAATGTGCAGAAAAAAAGTCAGAATGGTCCCTTAGCAAAAAGAACAGCAGATCCTTTTTTCTTTATTGGTATTTTGTTTTAGACTGTTGAGTTTAGAATGCTGAAAAGCCAAATCTGGTGGTTGTTATAGCTCATGCATTTTTTCCAACCAAAAAAAGATCGAATCCACAGTGTTGTAGTATTACAAGAAGGACTCAACCAATGCTGTTGATAAGTTTCCCTACTAAAAGAGCTCATACCTGTGTAGTTTGGAGGGATACTAATTAATTGACAAAGCTGAGTGATGTATGCCACAAAGAGAGGGATATGAACTAAACCTGCCTTTATGTCATCATTATGAACGCTAAAAAAAGCACTGGTCAGCTTTATAATGACATAAAAATGTGGGTAAAAGTCACAAGTTTTCCAGGCAATCTCACACAACATAAGTTATTGCACTTTATTCCACCCCCAACCTCTCCCAAAAATTTTAATTGGAGTATACTTGTTTCACTACCAGTTACATCTACAAAAACTATTAAGACAGGGCTTCACACATTCTATTACAAATCAGGTGTTCAGCTACCTTTTTGTCTTGCCTTTCCCAAGGCATTCCTCATCCATGCCCAAGGCACAAGTTTGCCCATCGGAGTGGCTGTGCTAAACATGTATGCTCACATTCCAGTTTCCCAAATTCCAGTTTTTTCAGTTTTTCTAGCCACAGACATCAGAGTCTGTATAAGTGCAACAGGAGGAAAGAAACAGTAGATATTCCTGCCTTACAAGATCAGGCTTCTCTCCTGTCATGGTAATCTCTCAATTATTCAGATGTAAGAGCTCAATAGCATGAAAATGAAAATTAACATGAGTAAATCCCAGCAGGCAGTTTAAGGGTAGCAGTCCAGTACAAATCTTAACAGATTTCCCTATATATGTGCATATATTTATATATGAATTTTTCATTTAGTGTTTGTTAACATAAAATCATTCTTAGAAGAAGTGTTTAAATTCCCTGTTGCCAGATTCAAAGCTCTGCATTTCAGAGTCAATCTGATTTTATTGCTTACCTTATAACTTTTTAAAAATACATATATAGAGACATGCAATTTTCTTACACTAGGAAAACTCCACAATTACTGGAGGCCCTTCAGTTACTTTGAAGATCTCATCTTTGGCCAGGAATCAACATAGAAATGTTCAGTCCAGAAGAAAACTATCAAGAAGGTATCACCGTCACAAACTGGGTGTGATTATAAAATATATTTTACAAACCTAATGATAGCATTTCTTGCTTAGTGACAGCTATAACAATGATTTGCTGCAAGATCACATCACAGTTTTCAATAACTTTCCATTGTCAGCATTTGGACACTAGCATGAAAGATAGTGTAATTAAGGGGAAGAGAAAGAGAGGGTGTCGTCCATTTATGTCTTCACCTTTTACAGTCCAATTTATCCAACAGATTTTAAAACCAATATATGAAAAACCATATACAATTCACAGAGTGAACAGATGGCACAGCAGCATTGAAAAAGTGTGTATACACACCAAATGAACTGGTGTTCTGCTCTAGTTAAAAAGCTGTCAACATTTGTACTACAAACCTCAGATTTCAAGGGTTTGTAAGTTGTCTCTTTTAGGTAACATCTGGAAAGGTTGGCTTACAAGCTACATGCCTAGGTACCATGTAAAAAAAAAAGCAGCATGTTTATTACTTTCATCATTTAATAATATTATAAATGTTACCTGAGACTTAAATTACTGAGAGAGTGCTTTTATTTTCCAGAGGGAGCTGTATGGGTAGGTGAGTGCGTGAGTGGCTGTGCTGGCTGGGCACAGGAGAGTGTGGCTGTCCCAAATCTCCTCCTTTCCACAGGTGGCTTTAAGCATGACTGCTGAGATCTGCCCAAGCACCCAAACACTCCATACCTGGGACGCTACAGTCTTCTGGGGCATTTCCAGACCCTATGTGAAACTATTCCCCAGAACAAAAGTGATCAAGATGCCAAACACAAATCATAAACCATTTGAAGTAGCACTATGCCCAAAGTAGCATAATGTTTGGGTTAAATACCACTTTTGGGCTTAGAAAGATTGCAAGCTGTGCTGAAACAATTGTTTTTCACACTGATAGTCTCCAACAGTGGTTTGCATAGGGATAGGGGCAGCTATGAATTGCATGAAAACCATGGTTATACAAGGTGTCAATTTTGGCCACAAAGAAAAATCAGAAGATTGTAACATTTTGCCTTGAGAAAATGTAATGGCAGCTCAGGAGGGATTTCAGGATTTGGCTCACCAACCAAACAATTTTAAATTATATGCTGCTAAGCACTAAACTGTTTACAGGATTACTATCAACATATTGTGCCCACTAGCTGTAGGTTTGAATCTGTACCATGATCTCTGTGGCTGGCAATAATCTTGAACTGAGCATAAAGCCAAACTTTGGTCTTACTTGATAAATGGGTCTACAGTGTTTAGTTTTGAAGTAAAAGTGAGAAATCAGTAAATATTGTAGTAATAGATTCATTGAAGCTATTCTATGAAGGGGTGTGTTGGACCGTGAAAAAATATATAGAAAAAGCAAAGAGTTAATTATATGTACTAGAAGCAATAATGTGATTTTCAACTTGGATAACTGCAACCTCATTCTTTCAGGAGGAAACATCAGGAAATGAACAAACTAACCAACCAGTCAAATTGGAAATTACGTTTTTAGTGCCATTTAGAGGAAAAGAAATACAGTGCAATCAATCTGAGTTGCACCCACTGAGACGTCCACATGTTAAAGAGATTCTTTTAATGGAATTATGAATCATTCCCCTAAAGTCCTAAATTAGGATTTTCACAAGTGTTTGTATCCAAATGCTCCTAGAATTCCATGACTACTGTATGCACGAGGGACATTTGAAATTTCTACCTTGGATGGAATATGTATTACAAAAACTCTTCTGTTTCAGGACATTGTCAAGAAAAACTTGAGCCATTTAAGAAAACCAAAATATAGATAAAAGGCTAGAAAAGAGTGGGAGATTAATGTAAAAAAAATGAATATGAATATTTCACTGAGAGAGTAAGTAGTGAGTACCAGTATTTGCTGGTATATCCAGTTATATTCCACTATGCAGCCAGCATCCAAGTAAAAATGGGATAAATAACTAAAAATTTCTGATTTGTATAATGTGACTTTAAGCAAATAACTAAATTCTGAAAGAGGAAAGTTAAGAGTAACAACTTCAAATATGGAAAGTGGTGATAAATACCTAGGGAGGAAAGATACAAACACTAGGACTTTAAATGAAGATCTCATCATCTTTTAGCAGATGAGATCTGCTCAACTTCTGTTCCTCACAGAACTGGGTGGGAGCTGAAAACTGAAAGTTGTGTCCTTCAATGAATGCAGCAGCAATGTCTTTTTTGTCATTTCCCTTTGATTTACTGAAACAACAACACCTGCTCTTCCCTGTCTCAGAGAGCTGCATGTACCTGTCTCTCTGTTCTAAGAACCCATTTCTGAAGATCAGCTCTCACTCAGGTATTAAATTCTTAACACATGATTTGATCTTTTACCACACAGATGCTGTACTCACTGTGCCCAGCCCGTGCCCCTTACCTTGCTCTGACCCATAACCTCAAGTATACCAGATGTCCTCCAGCTGTGTCCTTTGCTTCATCCATGAATTTGGGGTCTGTGATGTACAGGCTCCCATTCCCTGTTGGCTACTTGAGTAGTACCTTGAGCTTGTATTTTGAAAGGAATGCATTTTGATTTCTGAGGAAAAGATAATTAAAATACATAGTATTGATCCTTTTCATCCTTTTTGAGGAAACCTGAGATTCAAATGTCTCAGTACAATGTTAAGATAAACTCCATGTTTCCGAAGCTTTCTCTAGAGATTGTAGGGACTAAATTACATGGTCTCCATGTATCAGAAAATACCTTGAAATATTCTTTGGAATTTGAAATCTTAATAATTGGCATTTTTCACTGGAATCACAAATTAAAGATGGCTATCTGCTAAAGCAAAATATTATTAAGAAGTTTATTTTGTCCAAGCAGAAAATAAGTTCTACAATTTAGATTGAGCCTTTCATGTAGTAAGATTTTCAGGAAAATCAAAACTGGTAATCTCTGACTATTGACTGTGACATAATCCAGGAATTTTCTCAAAGGCCAATGTTAAAATACTCTGGAAAAACTGGAATTTGTTGACCTTTATTGATAAAATATTATAGGAGACATGAAATGCTGTTTGTTCTCTAAGGATTTTTTTAAAAATATAACAGTCTTCAAATGTTGTGTCCAACAGACACAATCCAGAAAATAAGCTACTTTCTCTGTCCTTGCTTAAAAAGTGAAACAAACATACGTGACAGACTGGAAATTTCAGGTCCTGTACATTTGGCAATGTCTGAGAGAAAAAGAGATCTTATTTTGAGAGACTGCAAGGTAATCTGAAGTGTCTGGGTGGGCAAACATGACCTGAACTCTAGACTGAAATTCTCTGTGCCACCATCTTTCCAACTTTTCTGACACATGTCTATGTGCAGAACAGATCCGTGTTTACTGCTGTTTTTCTCTGCTAATAATGTGGGTCAGGTTCAGCTGCTAATGTTTCCTTCCAGGAATTTGAAAGCCTGGGTATATCTAAATGAGTAATAAATGTACGCCTGCGCTGTACCATCCAGCTTCTCTAGGACTTTGCTGATTCCTGTGCCAAAATAACTAATAAAAATATCAATAAATATTTGCTGAATTGGAGACCAGCGCTTGAAAAACATTATTAATAACTTCATTTCAACCTAGTATTTTTTTCTTCAAGGACTCTTGAGTATTCACCTTTTATCAGGCCCTTTCCTGTGTCATAATATTTTTATTTATTCTCCTCTTTTCCATCCTGGTTAACAAGTTTCCTAATCTGAAATTTTATAAAATTCTAATGTTGTTTAAATAATAGCATACACAAAACAACAGTTACAAAAATAAAGATATTAAATCTAGGTGCTAACATCTCTTTCTATTTCCTTTTTTTTCTTATATTTCCTCACTCCATTAGCACTGGCTGGCATGGAAAATGCTTCTGGACATCACATACCTTGTGGCTGCACAGATGCTCAGCCCTTCATTCAGGTCAGGGCTGCATTGGCCCTTGCAGAGAGCTGTATATTACAGATGTCAGAATAATGAGCCTGAAAGAACCATGATCACTTCACTGTCTTTTTAAAGCATAAATGTTCCTGAGACTGCAATTTCATGCACCAATTGTTTCAGATTTCTGAAATGAAGATTACCATGTCCTGTCCCTCACTCAAGAGAACTATAGTCTTTGAGTTTCCTACTACCTCTTTTGTGATAATTTCTGTTTCCATATTATTATTACTTCTTTCTAATCCTAGATTCAACAATAATTTTTTCTTTCCTGAGATTTTCTTCAATAACAATGGAGAGGCTATTGAATCTGAGCCATGTTCACATTTTTTAGTGATCTTTTAGCTCTACTTTAAACCTTATGCTGTTGAGAGCATACTTGTACTGTTTTTCTTAAATTTCTGGCCAGTGACATTTTGGACATTTTTTGTTTACTGTGCTTCCTGGTTTCTAATTATTTTATGAACAATAAATATACAGTTGGTGCAGTTACATGGTTGGACATGGTCCAGTCTTTCTTTGGACAGTTGCACTGTCCACGTGTTCTTTCTCACCAACTTCTGTGTTGTTTAAATGTTGCCTTTTAGATACTAAGTACATAAAATTAACTTTTTATTATGTAATTCAATGAACTCCTACTAATATGGGCTTACTCGCTTTTCCCCCGATGTGATATCAAGGAAATGTTCCTATTTCTTTTGCTTCCCTGACCATCATTGTCTTCTGCTGCCCAAATCCTTGAAGTAGTTTTCCAGTAGTTATGGCATCATGTCCATACTTCATTCCCTAGCTGGAAGAGTTGGAGGTTTTCACTGTGTTTAAACATATAGTTATACTGTCTGCTAAATGAGTGTTCCCACCATCTTACCTTCCAAACTCCTGGTGTTCACTCTTTTATTCATAGTTTCATCCACTGTCAAGCTTTAAGTCACCCAATTTCCCTCTTTTAAACCTATAGAGTAAATTGATTTTCGACTAATACTCTCGTCTAATTTTTTAGTTTTAATGGTAAAATCTTCATATTTTGGTTCAATTATAGGTCTGTCTTGGATTATAGAGCCACAGGAAAACTCTTTACCCATTAACCACTGGTTACTGACAGGTAACCAGTTTTACCTCTAACCTAGGAAAATATGCCTGTTGCAAAGTGTGACAAGACTCTGGGGACTGGCTGTGATGAAAAATAAATACAGCTATCCCAGGCATTATCTGAAAGCTGCACTGAAATACATTTGCTAAGTTTCATCATAAATATTTTTAACTCTGTCTCAAGCACCGACTGATGAATCCAGTAGCTATTGTGTGAGGCTAAATACCTCAGTGAGAAAGAAAAAAACTTTCCTTCCCATAAAAAAGATAAATCTGTACTAAGGACTGCACAGAAGAGGTGAATACAGCGCCTTTTATTAGTTTGTAATCACCTGTTTCATGAAGCAGACATGAGTCTCATCTGGTATCTCACTATGGTGAATGGTGTTTGATATTTTGTGAACCATTTTGCCACCCAGCTGCCCACAGATTGTTACTGTAAAAATACATTTTTTCAAACAAATGAGGCATTTTACAGGAGCCCCATGTTGCATCAGCTATCAATTTTGTAGCTGCAGACATTTAAATGAAATTGTCAAAGAACTCAGTTCTGTTCCTCCTAGAATGAGCATCTTTCTCTCTTTAGTCGCTGTTAGTTTGAGTATTGGAGAACATGCAAAGATGAAAGAAAATTCTGGTGTTGCTGTTGGTTGTCCAAGCCAACCAACTGCATATCTTAACAATGGAGAATGGAAAAAAAATTACTTACTGCTACTCAGACATATTGCATAAGCTTGTTGTATGTTTACATCATTATCTATGCAGCATGCTCATATACACCTTACCTGAAGAGCTGACAAAATTTGTAGATACCAAAGGTGGCTCATGAGGCAGTTAATGCATTTTTATGTCCAATTTTATAAGCCAATTGAACATGGTAATGGGATAATTTTAGTACATGGATGTTTTAATTGATATAGTTATTAATGAAGATATTCGTTAGCTTAAACTCTATTGGATCTATCGTGCATATATTTATCTTCTTGTTTCAGTGATATATCAAGGACAACAATAGTATTTATTTCATGTGTTAATTGCATTTCATGCCTTTTATTCATGCTTGCTATAAAAATGTGTTTTGGCCTGTGTAGGATAAATGAAACGTGTAAGATTATACTAGGAACACAAAGCATTGATCAAGTTTAACTTCTGTGCACATTTTAGAAGTCATCATTCACATATGACAATATTTTTGAGCATCTTCTGTTACTCAGATTAAGAAAGACAGAAAGTTATTGAAGAATCAGGTTAGAAAAGCCTAATTCATGTTAGAAGGACTTCTATAAAGCAAGATAAGTATACATTAGTTTAAAAGTTTAGGCATAGATATTTGAGAATGAAATCTTGTTTACAAGCCCTGTTAGAATAGTGGAACACTATTGTTCCTGGTTTATTCTCAATTTGCTCTCTTCCTAATATTATTTTATCTCAAGTCCCAAATTTTCCTAAAACTATAATGGAACATCCTTTATCAGATTTTCATACCGAATAAAAACTCTGACTCTTCTAGGTAAAATTGTTGCATCCAACAAATACATAGTAATACATACAGTAATACAGGAGTACTCCTGTGTATTGTGCAAAATGCAGGAGATGTGTTTCTGTTTAAAATGAGATAGCAAGGCCCATTCGACCTCTCAGCTTGGTTTGTTTAAGATTGATTGACATTTTCTACTTGCTTGGAAGTGCTCTCCTCCTCTTCGTCTGTAGGTGGTCTCACTGTAGCAAACTGAAGGACCACTCTGCAGCTTGTTTTCTGTGAATGCGTCTCTACCTACAGGCATAGCTTCTTGACACAATGCTTCTGCAATTCTAAATGTCCATGTTTCAGTCAAATCTGGTTGACAATCAGTTGCTGGTGCTGACAGAAATGGGACACATATGTTCTGATAATCCCAGCTATTTAACTTTGGCTGTCAGGTTGGAGTGCACATATCTAAAGTCAAATTGAAGCTGCATCCTGAGGCTTTGCTCTTTCCCAGCAAAACACCTGAGGAAAGCAACTTGAAAGCTGGGTCAGAATGGAAGATCAACACAGTACTACATAGTCTCTGTTACACTAGGAAAGGAATGCTGTTATCTGACTTGACACTCAAGATAAAGAGTTTTGCTGATAATGCAAGATGTATTTCTTCTGATTAATACAATAACTGTGCCTGAATCCAACTTCACCTCTCCACTGTGTATGAGAATACCCAGTCTAAGCAAACTGCACCATACTCTGCATCATTCTCCATAGTGTTATGCAGAATAGCAAAAGATATTCTGCTGCTAATGAAGAGAGGTACTTAGAGGAGGATTCATGGTTATAACCTGCAGGCAAGAAAACAACATTAAGAGTAAAGAGTGTCATTTAAACGCTAAGGGTTATTTAAGACTGCTGAAGTAAAATTGCTTTAAAGGGCTGAGTTAACAGCTTCAGCTATAAAGATGTATCTTAGAGATATTTTTCTTGAAGTGATTGCCTGCTTATTTCTGTCATCTTTCCCAGTCCATTTCTCTTTACTTCCTAAGACTTTATAAATGATTCTTACAATCCAGTAAGCTGAGGATAAGCACTATTCTACATGAAGGAGGGGAAATGAGAGCCATTATCTGTGGAATATTTCCACACTGCTTCTCTTGTTATCTTGTATCTTGTTATCTTGTATGTAGGCTTGTGGCCTGGTTACATTAATGTTCCATTGTTTTCTCACATTCACAAACTTCTCATTATGATTGCTACTGCTACCAGTGCTTCACAGCCTATGCCTTTCCTGCTTCCTCATAGCAGAAATGTTCTCCAGATTTCTTCATTCCCAGAAGAAAGAACTAAGAAATTAGGTTAAAAAATAAGATGCCAAAACTTTGAAGCCCCCTGTTCTGCCAAAGCAGGAGGGTATGGAGGGTATCACTGTGGATAGACAAGCATGAAATCAGCAGAGGCAGAGAAGAAAGAAGGGGCATAAACCAGAATTTCCACATGTGCTAGACAGTGAGGGCTGTGGCCTCCTGAAGCAGAACTGGGGAGAAACCAGCAGCAGCAGCAGAGCCTAAAGAGGAAGGGAGGGAAACCAGGGGAACCAGGGCTGGGCAAGCACTGTGGAGCAGAGACCTGAGGTACTGCTCTGCTACAGATGTGGTCAGGGGTGGTTTAGGGCCTCCTGCAGAAGCTGAGCTGCTGTCATGTCTCATGCCCTGAATGAAGGAAAATAAAGTAATTTTTTGTGAGTCAAATCAGTGGGAGTGATTCACAAGCTGAAATGTAGCATGCCTGTGACAGGGAAGGGTAAAGAAAACAAGGGGTTCCAGAGCACTGCCAGAGACAGAGCAGGCAGGATGGAGCCTGCTGGCACTTGGACTTCAAAAAAGGCATGCACTAGTTTTTAAGCAGGCAGAAACAGAAGTGAGTAATACTTGAGAGTAATCAGGCTGAGCTGTTATAAAACAATGAGTGGAAAGCAAGAATTTTGGCAGTGCTGGTTGTGAAATTTCTCTTTGCAAATAGCTAAAGCATAAAGTATTGGTTGACGTTTCTAAAATCCTATCTCCCTCTCAATATCTTTTTCCTTCAACCAGAAGTGCAGCAGACTTTACACACAGACTGAAGATGTTTCCAGAAATGTATTTACTACCTGGGTTAAAGAGAAAAACATAATTATTGTAAATCCTGACCTGGACATAATACCAGAAGTTTGAGGATGAGGTGACTTTGTTACCCCCTGTTTCTGTGGAAATGACCAAAGGATTCACTTTATCAAAAATGCAGGCTGTTTCTTAGGGACAGGTATATCTACCTATGTAACTAAGTAGCACTTCTTAGGTTAAAACAAGTACATTATCAGTGCAGAGGACTACAGTGCACAGTAGTATGTACTGCAATTTTCTTACCTTTAACACTTCATATAAAAATAGATGCATCAAAATATTTGTCCCAAAATGTCCTTTCAGCTGTTACCTCATGTATGTTTATCAAGAAGTTATAAATTAAAACAAAGGACAGCGACAAGCAATAACTTTTGTATGTATTTTATCAGTGTTTCTAGTGGATTATTCCATTAAATATTATATTATAAATTGGCCATCTGAAACTGTATCTCTGTGAGCTAGGATTGTATCCTTCTCTCCTTTCATCTTCCTAAGCTAACATCAATTTTCAAGAGCAGAATTGAGAGATAAAGAAATCAAATAACTTCACATGCCATTCTCTTAATGTGAATGAAGCACAATGTTATTTCAGCTAAGTATTCAAAGCCCCAACAATATTTCATCTTCAGTAAGCTGCTGAAAAATTATTGGTGCTGGCAGATCCAGGCTGCTGTATTCCTACAATAAAAACTACCAGGACATACATAAGGTCTGCTGTGTTCTTGAAAAGTCTTGCTTTACAACAGAAAATGGACAGTGCATTTGAGCTAACTATGGATAATTTTTTTATAAACCACTTTATAAATAATTGTTGCTCCATTATGGATTAGTAAGAGCTTAGTTCCTAAACCGAATATTGATTAGGTTATACACTGTGGTTTCTCTTTAGTGGTTGTATTTGTCTCAATTGTCTTGGCTAATATCTCTCTGATTTTCTTTCAGCACCCCTTAAGCCAAAGTAATCTAAGTTGAACTCTGAGTCTGGTCTCCGATGCAAGCCATGAAGTACAGAAGGGATGAACTACCCACAACAGATGTTACAAGGCTGGGAATTTTCTATGGCAAGACTAACTGGGATGGACTAATTGCATTCTGGCAGCAGGAGCTCTCCTGCAAAGCTGTGCCATAGTAATTCCAGTGGATGACAGAGATTATCAATGACAAAACACCTTCCCGTGGATTTGTGGATTTTTTTTCCAGAAACACTAAATCATAGGGGGTCAGTTCTAGGGCAACAATACAGAAAAGCACAATAATGCTTTACTACTAGGTTGTGGAGGGTCTAGCACTGGCTCAATGCCAGTGCACCCACTAGAATATACTTACTCATTTCCTGCTGTGAGTAGGATTAGGAGGATGGCAAAGTAGGCTCAAAACTTGAAAATGGTATAACGAAAAGTTTATTAACAGTTACTAAAATAAAGAATAATAAGAACTAGAATAAAACTTTTAGAACACTTCTCCCCCTTACAATGTTTCCCACTAACAATGTAAAGAGACAAAACCTAAAACTTTTAGTCAGTTTACCACCTCTAGAATAGTCTTTCTTTCAGTTTACATAGGGAGAGGAGTCTCTCTTGACAAGCCATGGAAACTTCTCTACAAGAAACTGTTCTTTTGTGGTTTTGATTGCTATGAATAACAGCTGCCCAGAAATCTGCATCTATGAAACCCCTCCCATCTTTGGCAGCCTTCCCACAGCTGTGTTCATGGGCCATGTCAACTTATGGGGTATTTTTAGGATGAGTTGTGCAAAAGAAAAATTTCTCTCCATCTATCTCTGAGATCATCTTTATTTCTGGGAACAGAGATCTTCTCTGGGGGCAAAGGGCCTTTATCACCCTTATCTCTTTCTGTTTAAGCTTCATCACAGCTATTTCAACATTTACCTGCTCATACCTATAGTTTGAACAATCTATCATCCCATATTTTCAATGAGTTACAGGGGTATTTCAAGATATTATAGTCCATCACCATGGTTTGTAAAACAATTTTTAGACTAAAATTAAGCTCCAAAAAAATATAGGAAAAACTATTGACCTTAATGTTTTTTGAGTTTGATAGTAATTTGAGCATGTTATAAAGACATTGTTAAAAATAATTTAATAAATTAAGTATCCTTTCCAATTTTATTATACAGGCACATTTGAGGTAATAGAATTGCAGAAGTGCCACTGATACAGAAAAGATCCATTTGCTGATGACATCAGTGTCATAGTTTATCTGCATTACAAAATGTAATTAGTTAGGCAATTGTTAGGCATTTTTTACTTTAATTATTTTTAATAGAGGCTGGACTGTATGCTACAGAATGCATCTCATTCTTCATACTTCTCTAAAATTCCTTTCCCTTTTCTTAAAAAAATTCTCAAGTTGTAGATACTGTTTGGATAATTTTTTTCTCCTTATACTCTTTCCTTTTGTTGTCTTCTCTCCCCAAGAGGGATTTTTATTTTTTATTTTAATCATAAAGACTTAAGGAATGGGGTATAATATAAAATACACTTGTTTGATGAAAATCTATAGACATCCCATCCCATGGCAACAAATCTATAAAATAATGCAGTGTGGGTTCACCATTTGAGTATATTGAAGCTACACAAAATAATTAATTTCTTCTAGTGTGTTACAGGAAAATAATTACAAGATCCAGCACTGAATTACTGCTACAGTCTTAATCATCTCCTATCCACCATGAGGTAATCTTGTCCCAGTTATAGATCCAGCTGGAAATGGATTTAAAGCTAGATAGCTCTTCAGATTTTTCTTGGCCAAGTGTAGGAATAGAAATGTCTTGACAGCGTAATTAATAGAAGCAGCACTAACATTAAAATGCACACTATGTAACACTCCATGTGCCAGGTGCAATGCTGTGTCTTTTTTACTTAATGCTACAATTTGAAGCAGCTATGAAATGCTTTTAGGTTATTCTCAGTAAGACTGAAAATTAAATTTCTAATTTAAAACAGGGGTAGTTTAGTAGTTTAAGGTTAATGAAGTTAAAATGCAATGTTGTACTGGAGATTACTTGTAGATTTTTAAAAAACAAAGCATTCTGCAAACTTGAAACATTTGAAGTTCTTAATTTTGGTGTTTGTGAAGACATCTATTGTGAAATATAAAATATTCCTGAACTACTTTTTCAATAAATTCTCTGTTTCCACATCTGAGCATTGTCAGAAAGTTTCCAGGATGTCTTGCAGCTCTTTTTTGTAAATGAAAGAAGGGCATATCATCTACCCACAATACTCCTTCCTGAAAAATTGTAATAGTAAGTTTCCAATAAGTTAACTACTGTACTTTTCTTCAGTCTCAGAAAAATTATTTCACTCTGGTAATTCAATCAAACTTCTGCTACTCAAAGCCAACCTGTGTCTTCCATTTTGTCTTGTGCTTTTACAGTAGCTGGCACGAGATTTTTTTTTCATAACCATTCAAAAGTTTGTTTCCAGTCTCAAAGACTGGAAACACACACTTGGTTATGGTGCCTTTCTTTTATTTTCTTTTTCCTTGCTGCTCTTCTGACTCTTAAGACTAGATATCTCTTCTTTGTCTTCATTTCTCTTTCACATTTTTAAACAGGCAAAAAAGCCAGCTCAACTAAACAATCCAATGGTTTTAATATTGTAGTTTGTCAATTCTCAGAAGCCAAAGTCATCTCAAAGTCATGAAGCTTGATTATTCAGTCTTCAGTTCCACAACCAGATGTCTACTCCATTTTCTCTGAGGCACCTCTGTCATTCACTGTGCAGGCTGTGTGGAACTAGTCTTTTGTAGCAATTATGGAACATCTTCATCTGCCGTTTAGTTTTTGGTTTGCATGCCTACATTTCAGTTATGTGTGAAATTCTTTCAACATCTGGTCTTTGTTCAGAGTTGCACATGATGAAAAACTTAGGTACCTTAGAAACAATTCTTTTATCTGTAAAGAATATTTGTTAGGCTAGCCAAAGCTCATTCTTGCTGATAGGATGTGCTAGGTGGAGTCAGCTCTGTGCTGTTATGGATGGCTACAATTTGGAGGCTTATGTTAGGGGTAGTTTTAAAGCTTGAATGTTAAACCTGTTCTGTGTGTTCAAGCTTGGCTGTACCATGAGTGCCTGTCTTTTAGAAAGTAGCTTTACAGGTTTCAAACTGCATCCTCAGAGCAGAAAGGTGGTACAACACTGACTACTTTGAGTGACTGATTTCTGATCTGGGGTGACTGCAGCATAGTGTGAATGTACAAAAGTTATTTTTCATGGAGCCAGCCCACCTCTGGGTATCCATCTATTACAGCAGCAGGAAGTGCAGTTTGGCATCATCATGTCGTTAGGACTGATTCCAAATATTTGACCTCTGAAAAGCTGACAAAATACTAACAACCTGCATTGGAAAAGAGTGAGCCATATGCTTAATAAGCCTCTTTTCACAAAATTTACTGAAAAAAAGCTCACAAATGTTTGGATCTGTGAAGCAGTGATTTATCAGGGGTGGCACTTGGAGTTGTTAAGATTACCTGGGGCTAGGATCAGGATGGATAATTTTTTGAACTAATTTTCCTGCTATTCCCACTCCCATTAGTCCGTGGTAGGCTTTCCTTCTTCTTCACTCAGTCTTGATTTGCTCCAATTTAGTTATCTTAGCTCCCTCAGAAACAATGTTGATCTTTGCCATAGAGTAAGAATTGATGATTTCTGGGTAGTTATACCCTTTTCCTCTTTAGTCTTGTCTTCTCTTCCAAAGAAAGAACTCTGTGAAGGAAGTTTATTTTGTCTTAAGAATAATTGAAACCACACCTTTTAACAAATTTTGAAGTTCTTCAGCCAGTTCAAAAACAAATCCTTTTTCATGAAAGTCTTTGCACCTTTTCAATAAATCATAATTTACTTTTTCCTTAGGAGATTGCTGCAAAAATGCTGACAAAATTAAACTGACTGAACTCAGAACCTTATAACTTCAAGTATGATGCAGCCTGAGAATCTTAGAGCTGCAGGATAGGCAGCATTATTGATTGGGAGGTGCTAAATGCAGCTTAGCTGTCAGCCAGCTGCCTCGCATACAGGCAACAGCCTAAATACAGGGTCAGAGAGCTCAAATCAGGGTCAGCAGGCTGTGTATGACAGCCTTAGCTGCCCGACTGCTGGTGAGCAGAATAAAATCTAAGAAAGCTTCCAGGCTAACCACAGCCCCTTTCAATAAGTGACATGTCACACAGAATGATCAGCAGTTCTGCATGTACATCTGGGCAGCCTGGGGGACAGGGTGTTGATATTGTGCTTAAGGAAATAATTTTATCAGTTATAAAGTTAAACATTTGGTATATACAGAAATAATAGAGCTAATACTGAAACAGTAGAAATTAAGCTGAAAAGATGAGGGTTTGATGCACAAATTTTTCTCCACTTAAGAAGGTTTTTAAAATGCATGCATACTAATCTGTGTCTACTTGCAACTTTTAAAGACTTTCACAATTGCTAAAATGTAGAAGTCATTAATCTTAATACAGCTTACTAAGACATTTCCTCATTCATGCAATTGAATTTAGAAAAATTAACTAGTGTGATAAGAATTCTTACTGTGACAAGGTGAAAAAGCAAGCTATAAAAATGGTGGAAGAGAAAACCTTGAAAATTATTTGCTTTCTGTTTCGTTGTTTTCTAAATAATTGGAGAATATTTTAAAGAGAAAGAAATCCCTCAAGTTTTACTAACCCATTAAAGAATTAAGGATTTTAACTCCTCCCAAACTTCCAAGTTTTATCTTATTCAAAATGACATTGGAGTTTTGGTTTTAGTACAGTTTATCCACCATATAATGATGGAAGATTTTTTTTCTGCTGTATTCTGTTCCTCCTTACTGCATTTTTTCTTCCTTCACTTTATTGTGTTCAACTGCACTTCTCTGGTATTTGGGCCATTTACACAACCCTAGGTGAGCACAGCTGGTGCAGGGGAGAGATTTGTCAGCAGGGGTAAGGAGGGGTTATTGTCAATGCAGAACAGTTCATGTGTGTGTGTGTCTCTAGGTATGGACAGGCTTCAGGCTACAGCTACCAGAAGAACCAGACACTTTGAAGTGTTCATGTGTCTGCAGAGAATTTGGTCCAGTCCATGTGATACTTCAGGCAGACAATCTAAAATACTTCTTTTATATTGATAACTAAAATCTGGCATCTGAAAGTCAAGAATCCTTCTCCTTTCAATCTTCACACACTAGAAATGTTTGTTTCTGTAAATCCTGGAATGATTAATTTCTAAATTAAATTGTCAAGGACTGGGTTCATATTCCACTTGGTTGTAACTTATTTTCATTCTTTATCTATGGCACAAAGAAATAGTTTTTGCAGTGAGTTTAAACAATTCCTTTCCCTTATATATTTTTTATAATATAATTTCCAAGATATCAGAATATTTATTAGTTTTAAGTAAGAGTTATAATCTTTTTTTTTTTTGAAATAAGAATTGCACCATATAGTATGTATTGTCCTCCGTTTTAACAAATATGTAGATAAATACCTATTAAAAGAAACCCAAAAACCCCCCTATGTTAAATAACTTAAAAGGCCTTGTTTTCTGGAATATTTCTAGACCTCATCTTATGATGGACCTTAAGAAATCATGTTCTCCATCTTGCAGGAGAGCTTTAATCTAATTGTAGGGAGTTTCATTGTGCCTACAGATTTATCCTTCAGGTCATGGTTTTCAACCTAGACCTTTTGGAGAGTTTTCATATATTGACAAACAACCCAAAGACAAAAACCTTGGACAAAAATCTCTCTAATTTGTATACTTAGAAAGAGATACTGAAAAGTAGTTTTGGAAAGTTTTGTAGGGCAGTGATCAGATTATCCCTATAACTCGTTGGAATTTTGAAATAAACCTTGAATCAACTCTGGCACTGCTGAGAAAATCCTACTATGAATCTCTGTTTGCTATTCAATGACTAAATAAATTTGAAAACCTGTCCTTTAAGTCTGGAGATCAACTCAAATATCTGGGGAAAAACAGCATAAAGAGTGCAGACCTGGCATCCTTGTTGCTGAAGAAAGAATAATTAGATGGGCTTAGTGAGGTAACACATTTAGCTACACATTTTTACTCTAGCTATTAGTGCTTTTAATATGGATAAAATGTCTTTGTGTGTTGACTAACAATGATAGAAAAGCTAAGGTAAAATGATATTATGCTACTGTCTCCCAAACATGTTTGCCTTACTCTTATTAACGACTTCTAAACTTTGAACTATTTTGTGAAGCACTTGGGAGCATAACATTTACCTAAAATTTGATGCAGTCATCTAAAGACCCAGAGATTTTATCTGTAAATTTGAGAAATCACTGATGGAATGTAAGAAACAGATTGGAGTTATAATACTTCTTTTGAGAAATTTAATAGTCCAGAGACATAAAAGAAAGATGGGATCATGGAAAAGTCTATTGACACAATAACAAAATAAATGTTAAGCTTTTTTTTTTTGACAGATCAGTTGGCTTTTTGAATATCAGTCTTTTCATTATTTGACAACACTCCCAGTATTGTGGGGAGATTTTTAACTAGAAACAGAGGAATGGGAATCAGAAAGTATAGATCACCAAGGCATGACAGTGAAACTGCACTTATTTGCTACTCCTAGGTGAAAGCTCTCTCAGCATTTTAAGATATTTCTTACTTCTCTTAACAAACTCAATATCTTTAGTAATATGAGACCCTTCTAATTAAGGCAAAGTAGCAAAAAAATTATTTTATTTTAAATAGCATTGAATTTACGTGGAATATTTCAATATATCTTTGTCATTAAGTTGCTGGTATTAAAGTTAGTTCATTATACCAGTACTATCAACCAAATTAAATATTGCCCTTAGGCCTCAGAGCCAAATGCTTTTAGGAATGTGGCTTTACTGCACTTAGCCACTATGTCTGTCTTAGAAAAGTTAATTTATGCAAGCAAGTGTCTGTGCACTGGTCAAGACTGTATAGGAAACTCTCTGGCACAAGAAAAGGGAGAGGTCTTTACCCCAGAATGTCTAATGTTGCCTCTCTGTGCTGTGTCCACAGACAAGGGGGCTGCCAAGCTCTGAATCTGGAATAACATGGTTAAATCAATGGAATTACTCTGGATTTTCTCCAACTCAAGGGCATGCAGCTTTTGGCAGTGAGTACTCACCAGCTCATAGAAACCTGACCCTCACTTTATGTGTTGGCACAGCTCTCTTAGCTCATTTCTGACAGTTTTATTAAGTAAAATTGGCTTAAATAAACTGGCATGTGATTTAAGATCAGTTACTTCAGAAAACTCAAGTGCTGGAGTTACTGTTTTGAAGGCCCACAAAAAGTCAAAACCTTACACACAATAATACGTATATCTATGAACCAATACTTCAATATCTAAACTATATGTCTCTGTATATATAAACCCTAGTTAATGAAGGCTTGAAAATACTCAAATGTACAGATGTGAGCAATGTTTGAAATCAATCCAGTTGCATGTCAGGAATGCACACCATGTCTACAGGACAAAAAGTCTTTTTTTTTTTGAAAATGCAAATGTTTTTCTACTCCTGCACATTGAGCGCTTTCCAAGTGTGCTTCAAATTATTAGCTGCAAACAGACTTGAACAGTATAGTTTTCTACATAGGCACTAGTTCAGTAAAGAGATGACAAGGACTGATTTGCCTAATGACAACAATTTGTCTTAAAATTTTCTCTCAATTTCTTCTTCTGCCTAGTTCCTCTTAATATCTGTTTAAATTATTGTAGGAGAGCTTTATTTTCTAGCAAGTAGTAAAACATTTAGTCTAAAATTCCTTAGCATCTATGTGTAGGGGGATAGAATATAAGAAAATAGTGTAGAAAGTAATTTTACCCCTAAGGAGTTGCAGCTGGGCCAATTAGCAAAGATTAGGAGCAGGCCTGACTTTAACAGGCCACAGCTGTAAGCAATGAGAAGAAGAGTGCTATAAAAGAGTGGGGTGGCGCAGTGAGAAGGGACCTGGAGTCAGCTGGCTGCTTTGTGAAGAAGAAAGAGGCAGTGCTCTGAGGAGGTGCCCATGAGAAAATCCCAACACAGTATGAAACTTTTGTGATAGGAGACAACAGTATGGAATGTCAGCAATAAGATGACAACATCTATGGATGTAGAGATACTGGAAATAAGGGCCTGGGGCTGATTGCTGTCCTTTTTTTGGGCCATGAAACAGGTAAAACTTAAATGCATATCTGTACTTCCTCTAGATTCATTCCTCAGAAAACAGTGAAAGACAATGATGATCAAGTCTGCCTATCGATCAGTGCAAAAGAGGAGATCGCATCCTTGCATGTACCTACTTTCAGGAATCCCTCAAACAGTTAACACTCAATGGATGGTTTCTGCAGTGGTATCCTTCCCTCTGCCTTGGAAAACCTGCAGATTCTCTGCTTAGAATGAAAGGGACTCAACAAATCCCTGCCCCTTGAATAAGCTTGTGCCTCTCTACATGGGACAGACTGGCCTTCAGGTAAGGATGTGCAGGTAATTCTGCGCTGGCTGAGGTTAGCAGCTGATGGCTGCAAAGGAATTAGACAGACAAGGAGGAGCAAAGAAGGTTAGACAGACAGAGCAGCACCTTGAAAAATTATTCTTCCCGTATTTACCAGGAGTCAATGCACTCAGCCATAAATGGACAGTAAGGGCAGCAGGAGTTGAACTTGATGGAAAAATTAGCAGAGAGGATACCTGGTATAAGAGACACGGATCAAATTTTGCTCAAAAGTCAAAGTGAACCTTGTCTACCTCATCAGTCATCATTTTATTATATCAGATATTGCTGCGGTGTCTGATCAAGCCAGACTAAGATGTACAGAATAGGAGCTATGAGACATTTCCCCTCACATGTGCAGGAAAGGTCCTGTTACTCTCAACAATGAAGTCAAAAGTAACTGAGAAAAGAAATGAGAAAGAATCAATTAAGTGTGTTAATAAATGGGTTTTATTGTATTGAAACCTCTCAGGGAAGCCAGTTTATAGGAGGGAGAGGGAGTGCCTTTGATTTTCTATCATTGCTTTATTAAGTCCTTTTTGGCTGAAGGAAATTCAAGTTTGCTAATACATTTAAAAGAAGAACATCTTTTTAATAGAGAACTATATATTGGTAATATAATGCATGGTAGTAAATTGTCTGGAATTATCAACAACAGGTCAGCGCAGATTTATCATTTTTTCTTTAAGACAGATCAGAAAAGGTCAGATATGAGCCTTTTCTTCTTGGACTAGTCTCAAATACCTAGCCAGATATAGTAAGGGTGTAGGTAGAAATTAGCTGACTTTAAGGTGTTTATAAGGGCAAAAACATCATTCACCCAATTACTCCCTAGCTAGAATTTGGCCTTTAAAATCAACTATAAAACTCACATCAGCTTCAAAGGAAGTGGAACATCAGCCTTACCATTAGTTTCAGTAGAGGATCAGTTCTAAAGAATAAAAAGTCTCTGATGTTCCTCCGTGGCAAAAGCCTGTTGGGACTCTAAACCTTTGGAAAATGGTAAAAATTCATTTGTATGGAAATGGTTGTGACTTTCTTGTATATTTTTCTTGAATATTTGTAGCAAGGACTTGAGTAGTGCATTAAAAATGGTGTACAAGGCCTCACTCAAGAAATTGTCATCTCTAAGGAATTTTTTTTACTTGACAGCATTTATAAGAGGCTTATTATTTATATTACCTCTGTCAGTATAATTCTATTTATGTCTTTTCACAAACCCATTACTTTAAACCTTAGCAACTGCATAGTGATTTATATTACCTGGAGTTGATATTCTATTTGATTGACTTTGATTTTACCTTTTAATGATTGGTTCTACACTCTTGTAAATATTTTAGCTATAGAATCATAGAGTATCCTGAATTGGAAGATGCCCACAAGGATCTCCAAGTCCTTGCTGCACAGAACAACCCACAAAATCACACCATGTTTTCCCATAGTGGTAGTGATACTAACAAACAGTGTGTTCTGCTTAAAGTGGTGAGAATTCTGCAGTAGAGGCAGTCCAGAATCTTTAATGGTCTTCCTCAGCTAAGAGAGTCTCTCTTTGATTAATATTGTTCCAGTTTATATGCTGGAGTAATATGTGTTCCTCTCCACAATGCATTTATTTAATCAGAGCCTGAGAGTTATTTTGATTCAGTGTCATTCTTACTCTTCAGTTTTGTTTATACACCTTATGAAATTTTTAAGAGATGTATCAATGTTCAGTTAGGAAAACCCTCTTGTTAGGAAAAGCTTCCACATTGCCTATGAGAATCTATTGTTACCTGATACTTTAGTTTCAGTGGTGGCCTTTTTCAATTTACTTTTCCAAAGGATGAATTTATGTATGAGATTTTTTTGGTTTTCTTGAGGTAACTTTTTCTTTCTAACAGCTGATGACTTGCTGATGCATGAATGTGCAAGAGATGCCTTTCATAACTTTTCTCACCTATCTCAGAAAAAAAAGTACCCTAATGCAGCCAGTTTCTATTATATTCCAAATTCTCTAATCACGTCAGTCTTACATTTGTGTTAAATATTTCACAAGACTTCTTCTAGTTATGTGTGTGCATTGTGCTGACTCAGTACTTTCAATTTCAGAACTGTTTCACTGTAAAAAAAAAAAAAGATAAAGAATAAAATAAAAGAAAAAAATCCCCAGCTATAATATTTCAAACTCAGAGCTGTGTATATCTCTACTGACTTACATCTCTACCTCAGCTCTCTTCAGCTGGCCTTGAGGAATCCAAACAGTCAACATATTAATAAATAACCTCTGACTTCTTAAGTTAAAAACCATCAAATCCAGCTGGTTTTCAATGAAACCAAAGGAATTTGAAGAAGATAACATTAAGGCCTTAGACAACATTAGGCCAAAACCAATGTTCCCCACTTCTCACATGTCACATTAATTGACATGTCCTGCTATGTTATGATTTCCTTTCGAAAACCTTTAAGTTACCCTTTATGGCATCTCTTCACTTTTGCTTTCAAGAAATTAAAAAACTTTTGTGTTCAGTTTTGATGCATTCTTCATTCTTATCAGAGGGTGTTTTTCAACACCATTTCATCAGTATTTAAGCTTTTTCCCATTTTACTCAATCTATTTTTCAGTTTCTCTGCTACTAGTCTCTATTCCTCTACCTCAATCCTACAGGTTCTGCATGTGTGAAAATCTGGAACAAGTCAAGTAAACAAAACTTGATTAATTAAGCACAGCTGTTAACAGCAGTTGGGGAAGAAAAAAGGAAATGGCTGGGTCTATGTAACATGTATCTTCCTGTCTGAATCAGATGAGTACATTCAGTGCAGAGACCATTTCTTGTTTATTTTTCAGCAACTGAAAAATGTAATCTATATTCAGAATCTCAGGACTACTGCTGTTAACAATTTGTTCTTAATAGAAGCAATAATTGAACACCACTTCTTATAAATGAAATCATAATTACATTCTCATTATTACACTGGCATCATTTTCTTGGATAACAAGTTTCCTGAAGGTGCAATTTCAACTTCTAATTTTAATTTTAATAAAATACTTAATGCATTTCAACCAGCTGTTGTTTTGAAGGAAAAGAATAACAAGGAACATGCAGAATTCACATATATTTGTCCTTTTTTGGAAATGATAATTGAAATTGTAAGACTGTATAAAAATGTTAGTGTAAGGCACACAAAAGACACAGTCTTCACACCTAACATGTGTTTACAGTCCCTCTCAGGACAATGAGTGTTAGGCTTCATACTGATTTTCCAGTAATTGGGACTTTTGCAGATATTAATTTATGAGTGAGACCAGATTTTCAAAAATGTTGTAAGGCTACGTCGGGGAACTGGGGTCAAAGGAGTATCCAGTGAGGTGGTATCCAATGAGGTTAACTGGCTGGACAGATGAGGGGATGTGGGAGAGTGGATTGTCAGAGAATAGGGACAGTGCTGGAGGCAATCTCACCCCTGATAAGTTGCAGCTGTGTATGACAGGTGACCAGAATGGAAGGAGAAGCACAGAATGCTGATGTGCATTGACCAGTCGCAAAAGAGTAAAAGGGCATACAGGTGTTACGCACGTGAGACGCAGAGTATAGAAGGTTGTACTGGAGAATAATAAAGTGCTGATGCTTGTCACCACCTTTGGTGTCAGCTGTGTGCCCTCTGTTAAGGGGAGAGAGTGGGTGCTGTCTACCTGGACTTCAGCAAAGCTTCTGGCACTGGAATTCCTCCAGCAAACAAGTTCAGAAACTACAGGCTGGATGAGTGGACACTGAGGTGGGTTGAGAACTGGCTGAATGACAGATCCCAGAGGATCATAATCAATGGCACAGAGTCCAGTTGGAGACCTGTCACTGATGGTGTCTGCCAAGGTTCAATACCGGGCGCTGTGTTGTTTAATTTACCCATTAATGACTTGCAGGAAGGGGCAGAGGCCTCCTCAGTGAGCTCACTGCAGACCCAGAGCTGGGAGGAGTGGCCAATCCCCCCGAGAGCTGGGCAGCCCTTCAGAAGGGCCTTGACAGGCTGGACAGAGGGGCACAGGAATGGTCTGGAATTCAGAAAAGGCAAATGCAGGGTCCTGCCCTGGGGAAGGACCAGCCCAGGCACCAGCACAGGCTGGGGGTGCCCTGCTGGAAAGCAGCTCTGCAGAGAAGGGCCTGGGGGCCCCATGGACAATGAGCTGTCCAGAGCCAGCAGTGCCCTGGGGCCAAGAGGGCCAAGGGGATCCTGGGGTGCATCAGGGACAGCAGTGCCAGCAGGGCAGGGAGGGGATCCTGCCCCTCCACCCAGCCCCAGTGAGGTGTCTGGAGGGCTGTGTCTCTCTCTCACTGAGGGAAGGAAAGAGTGAGGGAGGGGCCTGTTGGGCCTGTTCTGTCTCAAGAAGAGAAAAACTGAGGGTGGACCTAATCAATATCTGTCAGTATCTGAAAGGAGGGTGACAAAAGGATGGGACCAGGCTGTTCTCAGTGGTGCTGAGCAGTAGGACAAGAGGCAGACACTGGAAAAGAGGAAGTTCAGCCTGAACATGAGGAAGATTTCTTTGCTGTGCAGGTGATAGAGCACTGGAATGGGTTGCCCAGAGAGGTTGCAGAGTCTCCCTCACGCAGATATTCAAGAAACATGTAGACACAATCCTGTGCCATGGGCTCTGGGATAGTCCTTGAGCAGGGAGGTTGGGCCAGATGACCTTGCTAGCAATCCCTTCTTGCTTTAATCATTCTGTGTTTCTGTGAATGGATGAGTATAAAGTGCACTTCTGAGGCCGAAGTTTGCTCTCAATGATGACCTATTACTTTGCTATAATTTAGATAAAATCAGCCTTATTATCCCCCACTTCAAAATGTAGCTTTGATAAGCACAGTCAATATAGGAAACCCATAACTGGTCAGCATTCCCTTTGATCTCTGTGGTACAAGTGCAAGCACTGGGATATATCTGTGTCTGCAGGGAAACAGGAGATCCTTACATGAATCAGAAATACATGAACTCCTGCCTCACTTCCTGAGAGACAAAACACCTCAAACCCCAGATAATACTAACCAATATAATAACTTCTGATGTCACCAAAGTAGGATTTTATTGTCATGCAGAAAGCTAATTCAGGGATAGACTGGGAAGCTTTCAGATTTGAAGCATCCACATATGGAGCTATCCAATACACAGGACAGCATCCACAGCCGTGTTCACAGTCTGTCAGTACGTGACTCCATTCTAGCAAACCTCTCACAAAGGCTGTCAGTGTGTGACACACCACAATGAGGTCTCTGGCTCTCACTGGAAGATTTTCCTGGCTTCTGTACCTCAGCTCCACACAGCCAGTTTTTTCTCATAAAAAAGATCCTCTGTTCTCTGTTCCCCAGCCATGTTCAGGCTATCACTTGTTATTTTTTCCAGTTTGTCCTGGTCTCAGTCCCTGAGAGACTATTTGCTTTTTCAAGTGGAGATGAAGGAATCTTTCTTTCATTTCCAAATCCTATGATCTTTGCTACAACTCCAGGAAAGCTGCACTTGACAAATTCACAGGTTTCTGAGGGGGAAAAGAAAGAATTCAACCTAAGCAGAGAAATACAGAGGCACAAAATATATTTCACATTCCAAAAGAGACATTAGGGTGACTAATTAATAAAAATGTTTTCTTTAGCTGCTTTAATGCAAGACCATAAAGAATATTTTAATTTTTAATCAAAATATTCTAATATTTAACCCAAATATTATTCTAAATATTCAAATGTTCTCTTATATATTAGTCTCCAAATATAATGCTAATATTCTCCAAATATAAAATGTTTGTAATATTCTTTTATACAAATCATACAGACAAAATTCTTCCCACTATATTCAGCAGGGGGAAAGGGAATAAATGGAATGTTTACAGGGCTATATATGTAAATTTTTCAACATTTTCCAGACTCGCATATCGAACATATTCGTTTTTGAAAATGCTGGCAGAAATAGTTTATTATATGAAGGTTTGTCATGAGAAAACAGATTGTTTACTGAAAGCTTGATTGCCCACATGAAAAGAAAGACTCCTTTCTCAGTGTGGACTTGGAAAGTGCATTGCCTGAGATTTGAATCATGAAAAACTAAAATAAAAAGTGAGTACAAGTGTCCAGAAAATTTTTAGTTACACATATGTTTGTTCCTGAGACTTCATTTCTGAAACCCTATAAGATTTCTTATATCTGTAATAGAGCCAACCTGAATTTGCTAAGTATCAAATTTTTTCAGCTGGAAAGCCAGCCTTTCCTTCAAATTCTGAATTAGCCTCACTTTTTTTAAAATAAATATATAAGAAATCAAATGAAGGAAAGAAAGGAAGAGTTGAGACAAACACTCAGAAGTATTTAATAAAAAGTATTTAATAAAATAGTAATTTGGTCCTCTAAAAAAGCAACTCTTAAGGTATTGAGTTGTATTTTTAGGTGTGGAATATGAAATTGTGAAATAACAAAGAGATTTTTGCTGTGTATTTTTGTTTGTATCAAGTTGCTTTATGCTTCAAGAAATAAGAACCTTATGTTGAATTTTACTAGAATGCCATTAGGTTTTTGACCTGCAGACATTTGCCCATCTGCTGGGTAAATTAGCTTTCAGTGAATGAAACAAGAGCAATGCAGGCAGAAATTAGTGTATTTTAATTAACCTGCTTTTTGAACCCTAAACTTATTTTACTCTTGTAGCACTTATGTAAGGTTATGCTTTTATACATGCTAGTTAAAAAACTAAAGTTTTCTAAACTAAAAGTCTCTTGAGGAAAGAGGTGATAATTTATTAAAATTATTATCATTACTTTAATAGCTGGAGAGTTAATAGGTGCGATGGAATGTGAATTTCAATAAAAGTTTATCTACAAAATTGTGGACATGCAGTAAAAGAGGATCATGATCAGTGGCAGAAAGGTCTTAGTTTACCATCTTTGCCTTAAAGTAGATGATGCTGAGCAGTCACAGATTAAGAGGTGAGGACTGATACCTAAATCATAGTGAATATATTCCACTTGTATAAATATGGGTCACTATGGAAGTAGAATTGGAGCTATCTGAATTTCCTTATCTTCCTCAGAGTTGCAAAACTCTGTCTCTGGGATTAGTGCAATTTTCCATCCTGTTGCTGGAGACTTTCAATTCTTAATGCTTTTAAGATGAGTGGGTGATAAGCTAAATGTGAATTACACTGAAATCATGAGCAAACTGTCTATTTCTTTATCCAGTGTGAACACTGGCATATCAAGGTACATGAGATTCTTCTTTCACCATTACTGTAAAGTTTTCTCATTTTCCTCTTTCATAATAGAGGCCATTCTTAATTCCACATCAATCCCAGAATGGCTCTTCATCCACACAAAAGATGGAGTAGTTAATTTCAAATTAACAGGTGTTACACTTATGACCCAAATAAAAATTTACACTTCCCTTCCTCCCAGTTAATTTTATAGAATAATAACCTTCACCCATTGACTTGTGTCTTGAGTTTCAAGCATGCCTCATGCATATAGATTCTAACCAGGAGTTGAGGTCTATGATGGCACAAACAAGGTGAAGCTCCCAGACAGGCTCCTCTGCAAACAGCATCTTCCATATACTTGTGCCGCTTTTCTCATTGAAAGGGTTTAAAAGTGACTTAGGAAGATTCAGTTTTTGTCTAATTGAGACACAATGCAGATGATTCTATGTGAGCTGTCTTCAAACACTGAATTTTCATACACTGGAGTAAGGAAAAATCTTGGACTGGACATCAAAATAGTCACACTTAAAAAACCTTGAAATGGTCAATGAACATCAATTTTGTAGTTTTCTTAGAGCACTGGCCACCCACCATCCAGCCCGTCTCTGAGTCTGCCACATAATTTCTTTGAGCTTCTGTGCTTGATTTCTGTGTTAGCCTACTATTTGTCGGTGTGCTAAAGGTTGAGACTGATATTTAAAATTTTATTTTTAAAACCAAATATTTTGATAGGATCCAATTCAAAATTTCACGTTTAGGAGAACAAAAAAAAATATCATTTTAAAAGAAAAATTCTTGCAGAGCCAGGTTTCATTGCTGCAAATTACAATTTATTAAGGTTTAGCCTCAGTAGGTAGCTCAGACTCACACAGCCACTTGCTCACTTCCCCCTGGTGGGATGGGGGACAGAATTGGAAGGGTAAAAGTGCGGAGTCCCAATGGTTGAGATAGAGATTGTATAGGTAAAGCAAATCTGCCAATGCAAACAAAGGAAAATAGGAATTAACGCACTTCTCCTAATGGGCAGGCAAATGCTCTGCCATCCCCAGGAAAGTAAGAATCCTTTGTGCATAACGGCGATTTGGGAAGACAAATGTCCTCACTCCATGTGTGTCTTCTCCTTCCCCAGCTCAATATGCTGACCATGAGGCCGTGTGGCCTGGGACATCCTTTTGGTCTGTTGGAGTCAGCTGTCCCAGCTGCACCTCTTCCCAAATTCTCTGTCTGGACAGCATAAGAGGCAGAGAAGGCTTTGATTCTGTGTAAGCACTGCTCAGCAGCAGTTAAAATTCCCCTCTGTAACCAAGGCTGTTTTCATCAAAGGTCCAAAGCATATCAACATGCAAGCTGCTGTGAAGAAAGTCAACTCTGTCACAGATAAAATCTGTATAATAAACTGCAGTATTTTTTCATAAGTACAGGTTAATAACTACAGAAAATTAATTATAATTTTGAGTGGAAAATGTGCAGGGTATATTTATTCTCAGTGAACTCAACTAAACAATTTTACAGAAAATGTAACAGGTTTTCTCTACTGCTTGAAGAAATAAATATTCTGTGTCTTCTCCACTGGTAATGTACTATGCAAGTGAAAAGACAATCCTGGAAGTATTACTGTGCATTGTCAAAAATATCATCAGTTTGGTACAGGTGTGGCTATTTTTCAACTCTTCCTCCTAGTTTTACTCTAAGATCGGTTTTTTGAACATTAATTTCTTTCAGATACTGCAAAGCGTGATTCAGTTGTTGCACCATTGTTATTTGGGTAAGAGACAAAGAGATAAATTGTTCTGCTGCAGAACTGGTAAGGAATTAGAACTAGACTCATTGCCTTCAAATTCTAAGAGGAAATTTTACAGTGTCTTTCACTGGAACATTGATAATATACAATTAGAGCTGAAATAAATTCCTTAGAACCTGAAAAAAATGATCTGTCATTTGGAATGACCTTTATTGCTTCTATTCACAGTGTTTGGGACATCACTCAAGACTTAGAAAACATTTTCACCTTCTCTCTTTAAAGAAATTTATTAATGCTCCAATTTTATTTTTATAATGCAGCTCTATCCCTGACACACCCCAGAATGTGTCCTTTTCTCCTCTTCTATTTATTTTACTGTTATAGTTAGTGGCTTGTGCAATTAGGATTAATGATCAAATTAAAAGGTATCCCAGTGGGTGACTTAAGTTAAATATTCGTACTACACCAGTAATGACTTGTTATATCTAATAGATCTAGAAAGCTCAATTAAATCTTTACTTGGAAAAGGCTACTGAAGTTTTCACCCGATTCTTTATAAACTGACTTAAATCAGAGGAATTCTCATTTAAATGAACACTTTTTCTCACATAATTCTCACCTGCCCTGATGAAGCTTATTAGGTGTATGGACATCTAATTACTCTTAAATTAATATTCCACTAGCCTTAGTTAAAAATTTAATATTACCAAATTTGGGAACAGAAAGGCTTTTAAAATATTGATGAAAAGCCACTTGTTTATTATTCAAGAATGCTTCAAAGGTGGGGGATATTATGTAAATATGTACAGATTTCTCTTAGCTTGAATGCAATCAACACCCTGAGATCTGAACTAAAACCTTAGGATAACTTTTGGTATTACCACATAGCATGATGCTTGCAGAAAACTAAACAAATCGAGCAAGTATCACGCGTTCAATGAGTTTGGTAAACCTAAAGCATTTTTTGGTCTCTAAGAGTAAATTGCTGGGGAGAATTAGATTTGTTAGACCAGTTCATTTTTACAAAAATGAGGTGATAAAATTTTCAGTTCTGATAAAGGATTGTATATGAAAGTAAATTTTAAATGTATCTAGTTTTAAATGTTGCAGGGAATATGACTAACTCCATAAATGTCCCTTAGACTTACAGATAGAATTGATTATTTTTTTAATATGGTTTTATTCTAAAGACTAAGATTTATTGAAAAATGATTTTGTGATTTACCCTCTTTAAGATCACATCAGCTACAGATTCTATCACACAGAATCACTACGTCGGAAGAGATCTTCGAGATCATTGAGTCCAACCCATGCCCTAAACTCCTTAACTAAACCATGGCACTAAGTGCCACATCCAGTCTTTTTTAAACACATCCAGGGATGGTGACTCCACCAGTTCCCTGGGCAGACAATTCAGTGCTTTATCGCTCTTTCTGTAAAAAACTTTTTCCTAATGTCCAGCCTGTATTTCCCTTGGCTCAGCTTAAGGCTGTGTCCTCTGGTTCTATGGTTCTGTGTCCTCTGGCTGCCTGGAGAAAGAGACCGACCCCCACCTGACTACAACCACCTTTCAGGGAGCTGTAGAGAGTGATAAGATCACCCCTGAGTCTCCTTTTCTCCAGGCTAAACGCCCCCAGCTCCCTCAGCCATTCCTCACAGGGTTTGTGTTCCCAGCCCCTCACCAGCCTCGTTGCCCCCTCTGGATGTGCTCAAGTGTCTCAATGTCCTTCCCAAACTGAGGGGCCAGAACTGGACGCAGCACTCAAGGTGTGGCCTCACCAGTGCCAAGTACAGGGGCAGAATGACCTCCCTGCTCCTGCTGGCCACACTGTTCCTGATACAGACCAGGTGCCATTGGCCTTCTTGGCCACCAGGGCACACTGCTGGCTCATGCTCAGCTGGCTGTCACCAGCACCCCCAGGTCCCTTTCCTCCTGGGCACTGTCCAGCCACACCATCTCCAGCCTGCAGACTCACAGGGGCTATTGTGGCCAAAATGCAGGACTCAGCATTTGGACTTATTAAGCTTCATCTTTCTGGACTCTGCTCATCCATCCAACCATTCCAGGTCTCTCATCAGAGCCCTCCTACCTACCAACAGATGCACACACACTCCCAGCTTAGTGTCATCTGCAAATTTACTAATAAAAGACTCAATATCCTCATCCATGTCATTGATAATAATATTGAACAGAACTGGCCCCAGCACAGAGCATTGAGGGACACCACTGGTGACTGGCCCCAGCTGGATGCAGCACTGCTCACCACCACTCTCTGGGCCCGGCCATCCAGCCAATTCTGAGCCCAGCACAGAGTGCTCCTGTCCAAGCCATGGGCTGCAGCTTTTCCAGGAGTGTGCTGTGGGAGAAGGTGTCAAAGGCCTTGCTAAAGCCCAAATACAGTACATCCACAGCCCTTCCTGCACCCATCAGGTGGGTCACTTGGTCATAAAAGGAGATCACGTTGGTCAAACACAGCCCCTGCTGGCTGGGTCCGATACCTCTGCCAGCCTGTAAGGGCTGTGTGATGACACTCAATATAAACTGTTCCATTACTTTACATGTACTGAGGTCAGGCTAACTGGCCTATAATTACCAGGCCTATAATAACCAGGATCCTCCTTCCTACCCTTTTTTGAATGGGTGTCACATTGGCCAGCTTCCAGTCCTCTCACCTCATCAGTGAGCCAGGACTGCTGGTAAATGATGGAGAGCGGCTTCCCAAGCTCATCTGCCAGCTCCCTCATCACCCTGGGATAGATCCAATCTGGTCCCATAGATTTGTGAACTCAGCAGTTCTCTGACTGCCTCCTCCTGGATAAAAGGGACCATTCTGCTCCCTGGCACCCTCTGCCAGCCGAGGAGGACAGCTGTCCTGAGGACAAGCCATCTTCCCACTAAAGACTCAGGCAAAGAAGGCATTAAGCACTTCCACCTTCTCCTCATCTGCAGGTACTAAATTCTCTCCCATGTTCAGTAGAGAACAAAGGTTGGTCTTACCCTTTCTTTTGCCATTAATATATTTGTAAAAACAATTTTTTATTATCCTTTACAAAAGTTGACAAATTAAGTTTGAATTGAGCTTTAGCCTCTCTAATTTTTTTCCTACATGCCCTAGCAACCCCCTTAAATACTTCCTGAGAGACCTGACCCTCCTTCCAAAGATGGTGCATCCTCTTTTTATTCCTAAGTTCCTTCAGAACGTCATTGCCTATCCAGGCCGGAGGTTTGCTTCGTTGACTCATCTTTTGGCACACAGAGACAGTCTGTTCCTGTGCCCTCAGGATCTCTGTTTTGAAGCACGACCACCTTTCCTGGACTCCCTTGTTTTCAAGGGCTGCTTCCCAGGGAGCTCTCTGAATAAGTCTCCTGAATAGGCCAAAGTCTGCTCTATGGAAGTCCAATGTAAGAGTCTTACTGACGTTCCTCCTCATTTCACCAAACATTGAGAACTCTGTAATTTCATGATCACTATCACTCCCGCTTGGGAGGCCCCAGGCGGCCTCCAACCTCCACAAACATCAACTGCACATTATGAGTAAGATAAGAGATGCCAAATATTTTATGCACTCAGGCTAACCCAAAGGGCTAGTATGTCTAGTAATGGTGATTTTTTTATACCATAGATGAAGGAGAGGGACAGAACTTGATAAATAATTGAGTTTGTTCCAAAAAATTCAGTGGCAAAAAGTAAGAAATATACATGAAAGGGGGTGAAGAGAATGGATTTGCCAGAGCTAAGGAGTGTAGGAGGAGATGAAAGCAGAGATGTGGCTTTCAAAGAAAGCTTTGAAAGAAAGAAGCAGCATGGATAAGGGAGATTTGAGGCGATACACTGAGAGAGGAGCCACAGAGAACTGAGTTTCAAGTGCAGCTGAGCTGGAAGCATTGAGAGTGAGACTGCATTATGGAAAATAGGAAATTAAGTTGAATATTAGCAGTGGGGATGACAACAGAGGGCACAGCTGGAGATGTAGACAGTGTAGAAGCCCCAGGGTTTGGATATGAGGGTTCTGCAAGTGAAAACAGTGGGGATACCAGCAATAAAAAAGCTGATGTCATCACACTAGTAATAGGGAGAAGAAATGTGATATTATTCAAATTGAGTAATATTCACTGTGACTTAAATGCTCTTCACCAAAGAGAGTTTACCTACCAGGTACACTACTAAGAGATCTTGAGGAACAATGATATCAGAAGAATATAGGCATTTTAGGTGTAACAGGATCTGTAGGAGATGGGGAAACAAGTTTGAGGGTATGGCACGGAAAGTCGCATTAGAGTCCGAAAGAGGTAATTAGTGTGGGGAATTGTCTTGGTTTGGAAAGAAAGGAGTCTGCTAAGGAAGGCAGGAACCTCCCCTGAAATGGAGAATGTAAACCCTCCTCACCCCTCCTAATTGGTATAAATTTTAAATTAAGGGGCTCTCAGACAAAAATATGGGAGCAAGAAATAACAGTTCTTTAATAGGGAAAAGAAAAGAAAGTATAAAATAAACAACACAGTACACCAGAACAACACTGACAGAGTCAGAACTCAACCTGACACCCTGTTGGTCAGGGTGTTGGTGGCAGTCCGATTGAAAATGTGGCTGCAGTCCTCTGAAGTATCAGGTGTGGTTCTGTTGGAGCAAGGGGGATCTGTAGAGAAGGATGTATTCTTCCTCTGAAGATCCAGTGGACGGAGAGGCAGCTGCTGTTTCTCTGGAGAATCCTGTGGAGAAAGCTGTGTTGGTGTCTCAAAAACTCCTGGATTATATCTGTGTAGCAATGCTTGGCTCCTCCTTCTGGGCGGAGCATCTCACAATGGGATGTTATAGTTCTTATCAGTCATGCACTGATATTCAATAGTCTGTTATTAGCAATGTCCCCTGCTGAGGGAGGTGTGAATGTGGTCACTCAAAGAAGGAGATAAAGCAAACTGCCCAATTGACAAGGTAATCTGCCATACAGATGGTAATGGAAAACAACTTGCACTGCAATCTTCAACAGGGATCTTATCTGAGAGAAAATCAAATGAACAACTCAGGATTTAACCTGAGAAATGTCATTGTTTTTTATCAGTTCTGCCTTTCCTAAAGATTTCTAAAATACATTTATTGCACCAAAGAGTTGCTACAATGCCAGTGGACTACAGATACAGGAGCAGAAAGTTTGGTGCTTAAAACAAATGAAATTGCCTCTTGGGAGAAATGTACGATAGTCTGCATTTTTAATTTAGTTTTTAAATATTGATTAAATCTATTTGCATCTTCTATTAAAGTGGAAACAAGCTGAATCCTAATCTCATTTTGTCAGTGCTCTAGGATTTTGGAAAAAAAAATCAAAAGTCTGAACTCTACTTTGAAGAATCAGCATGAATTTTGAGAAACCTCATATCTAGACACACAGGGCTGCATCTTTGAATTTTTTTATGAAGTGTGTTTGTGGTAAATATGTTCAATTAGTCTTTTAAACCACCACACTTCAGGGAGTGATCTAGTATAAAGTCCATAGTTCCTATTCTCCTTTGCATTTTATAAAGAGGAAACTTTACAAAGAGGATTTCTTATGAAAAGAATGCACTAATTTCCTAAAAATGCCTAGAGAGTAACAACACTTAAAGACAGGTTGGTGTTTTGTACCTTTGATTCTTGGGGTGTCCTGTGCAGGACCTGATTTTGGACTTGATGATCCTGATGGATCCTTTCCAAGTCTGCATATTCTATTATTCTGTGATATTGGACAGATTAGCAAACTGGGCTGTTTGTTTGATTGTTTAAATAGAGAATATACTTCTGGCTAGTTTTTTATGACCACTCCTTGAGAAAATCAAGATGCAGCTCTACTTACGGAGTCTTTAAATTTCTTTGAGAGGAATAACCCTTGACTGTGGGGGCAAATGGGTTAGAAGTGCTTCTCTTCACTCCTGGGAAGTAGAATCATTGTGGTAAAGAGATGTTAGTGGTCAAGGGTGTAAAGGGATGTCACTGAGGTCAAATATATATCTGAGTTCAGAGAAGGAAAAAATCAGACATATCTCTGAATAGGAAGCCCTTATGAAAGGCAGAAGACCAAAAAAAGAGCAAAAGTTTCAATCACAGAAGTACAGAAAATCAGTTAGCGAACAAAGGCCAGCTAAGGAACATATTTGGAAAGGATTTATGTTAAAAACAATAAATTGAATTAAACAGAATATTGAAATTTTGTCTTGGACAGCAAAGGAAAGTTTTTTCTTCAATTGTAAGATAACACTAAAGTATGTGATATGCTAATTTGTAATATTAAGATGAGTTGAGGGAATAAGGAAGATACCTTAATTTTTGAGATTTCTGAGGCTGCGATTTTTTTACACTAAGAATGTTGGCTTGGTATTTGAAAGTGATTATTTTGTTTACTAATGGAAAGAAGAAAAAGGGCAAAAAGTATTATAGATTGTACATAAATGGATAAATAAATAGCCTGATTTATAAGGAACCTACCTGAGGAATGATTCTTTGTGGCTGTTCTCCATATCATGCCTTTTGAGATCTTTTGTTCACCATGTTTTGCTAAAGTGAGCATAGAGAGAGGCAATGACATAAACAAGAATACCAAAGTCATAAAAGGTATAAAAGTTTTGTGTTTCATTATTTTGTTTTTTCAGGCAATAAAAAATATCTCTTAATAACTCTGTTGCTACAATAGCTTAAATATTGTTGGCTGAAGTAAAATCTTATAGAAACAGAAAATGTTAATTGGGCATTGCACAGCCTGATTATAAACGGATTAACAACAAAATAGATTCCTTTGGTTTGATGACCATATTAGATTAAATCCTAGATGTGTGTTTTGGGATAAATGGCAGTGCAAAGCTTAATGGCAGAATGGAAAATTTATTTTGGTTTTTTCTGTTGTTTTTTCCTTATAAGTATTTAGTAAGACATCAAATGTCTTCTTAAGATTGCTTTGAAAACAATTCCAAAGCTATAACCAGATCTGAATAACCAGATCTGTGAAATAAATATAGTTCATGAAAAGAAAAACTCATTTGTGAAACACTGAGTACTTCCTCCTTAATACTGTCTAATTTCTCCCTCTGCTGTCCTCAGGTTTGTCCTTGGCAAAATGCTGTCCAGATGCAGAGGGCACATGCAGAAATTAACCCACGAGGCATTTAATTTAAGATACACCAAAACCCATGAGAATAAATTGAGTGTTTTTTTAAACACCAATTAAATTACCAGCATTACCGATATTTATGGTTTATGGAACAGTGGCAGAATGAGTCTACATTAGAGGTTACATACTCTGCTTCTCAGTTTAAAATACTTCCATGGACCTCAGCTGGATTTTTTGAGTGGAATGGGAGAAGCAATACAAGATAAACAGGCAAATTTATAACAGTAAAGTAGGCAGAATCTTTCAGGAAAAGACAAAGTTACACTAGCGCTTCTTCTTTAGAAACACACGTAGGTGCTTTTGATCACATTGTATTACAAACCATTCCTTCTCCACCAAAATTCACAGATCTTATTATTCCCTGCCTCTACAGGGACAGGATACTTTGCAGATGAATAAAGAACTAGCCAGTCTCTTTGTACTGTGAGGGGGAAAAAGAGACTTTTCTTTGAAAATACGAGTAAATAATACTGTGCTAACAACAAAATCACCAATCACTTCTGCTGAACATATGTAATCATAGAGCTTGTATTTGAAAATTAATAGTCAAATGGGTGGATATAATAAATACTGGAGAAAGGGACACTGAGGCTGGGAGTACTCTTGTTGAGAAATACATTTCTTCAAAAGTACCATAAGTTTATAAGTAGATAGATAAAGTAAGAGCAGAACAAAAGCAGAACTGAGACTAGAGTCTCCGTTTATGGAAATAAATTTACGTGAATTCCTCAGTCTAAATGCTACTGTCTTGCTGCATTTGTATTCTCATCTGTAGTGGAATGCTTCTGCCACCAAAGATAAGGCAATCAATGTGGACTCAACTCTGATTTATGATGAGTTAAACTCTTAAGCCTCTTTCAAAGCAATCTTTTTAACTGTAAAGACATGACATCCATAATAAAAAAAACTCAGCATTCAAGAATCAAAAATGTCCTTTCTATCATTTCTTCATTTATGGTATTATAGTATTACTTTGGCAACTTATTGATAAACACTGATTTCCTCTAAAAACTGTGGAATGGATTATAGACAGAAACCTTATTAAATCCACATATGCTGTATGGTATCCATGAGCTTCATTTCCAATGTAGTCCTTATGATGTATTCTAAGAGATTAGAATGTTACTGTTTTCCATATTGTTTCCATAATTTCCAATGTAGTCCTTATGACGTATTCTAAGAGATATGTTACTGTTTTCCATATTGTTTCCATATCAAGTGACATGTGAAGAGACAATGAACAGCAGTAAATTATAGCCCAGTTCTAAATTTCACTTACTAAAAGTATTACTCCCTGCAGGCTGACTGTAAACATTCAGTCAACTAATTTTTTCCCCCTCTGCTACATTCAGAGTTGTACAATTAAAATCCCCAGAATGGAGTGATAGCTTAGCTCAGGTGAAATCTGAACAGAAAGAGTATTTGATGTGAATTACATTTCTCTAGTGCTTTTGACAAGAGTAAAACCAGAAAGTTTACTTATTTAAGCAAATGTTAATCAAAGCTCATATAAATTTGAGTCAACACAAATCCCAGTATATTCAAAGAGGATGGGGGAATTATTGATTTTATAAAAATGATGAGATATTTATCCAATAACATATTTAACAAGAATTGCTCAAGAAATAGTTTAAAAATGTATTCTGAATTTGGGAGTGTTACTATGAATTTTATCTTTGAAAGAGATTCACTCATTTAAACAAGCGAGCCACAAAATTTTTTGCCAAGAGCTGCAGTACTCATTTTTTTCCTATATTTTTTTTTATTTCTGAAATCACCCAGAATGCAGCATTTCCTTTTAAAACTTCTGGAGTAACCCCCTAACATAGTGGAGTCCCTAGGATAATGCTGGTTTAAGAAAGCAGCAATTCAACTACCTTAGAAAAGCTGCCCTCTTAGGTCACAGACAAAGCAATTCCCTCATAGATATTAATAATTTTGTACATGTAGGTAGCTGCTGGAATAGCAAAAGCAGATTATTTCATCATGAAGGAACTTGAAAGAAATGTGAAAACAGTGTTTGGGTTTATGTGAAAAAGTGCAGATTTTTAGCTCAGATCTGTTTAGGGAGCGCTACCATGATACTCTGAGCATGCAAACCAGGCACTCAGGAGTGTAATTACAAATGTGAGTTTGCATCACACCTGCTGTGAACAGAGGAAAAAATGTCAAATCCATACCAAATCTATATTAGTGTTTTGTTTTCTTTGCCAAGCTGAAATAATTAGGATAGAAAATATTTTGCACCTCATTAATTCCTAATCATTCCCTAGGGTTGCTGTTTTGCTTTGAGTTTGGACTTTTTAAATTGTTGTTATTTTATTGAATTTTCATTTCATTATCCTAGATGTTATCTTTTGACAAGCTAGATCTAAGTTAAGGTCCAATCTAAATCAAATTGGTTCTCCTTCATTGTTTTGTTCAAAATACTGACATAAATAGCCAAAATTCCTCCTAAATATTTGCAGCCCTGAAACGGTAGCATAAATTCTGTCCACTGTGTATGTGCCTGTGATTGTCCATCATGAACATGGCACCAGTGCCTGCTTCCACCAAAAAAACAAAATGCAAAACCCAAAACAAATGGCCAAATAACTCTTACAGTCTGAGTTAGTTAAATAAATTATTTATGAAAAATTTTATACCTGTGCTTATTGGAATAACTTTCATATTTAAAGTATAAATAGTAGTTCTTATAGTAGTTCTTTATCTATAGTATCAAAAGTAATTTTTGAATTACTTCCATTAAATCCATTAAATGCAGGAGACAGTGTCTTTCAACATATTTTAACAATAATTTATTTAAGTGTGCTGTCCCTGATCCATTCTGAATTTATAAAAGGAATACTTAATGGAACAAGAAACAAAATATTTTGAAAACCCAACTTGTTTGAAAATGTTTTTGAACAGGGAATATGTTGCTCTTGGGTTTTCCTAGTCTCAGAAAGACATGATTATTATAGTTTTTTCCATGTGAGAAGGACAGGGCAAAATTCCAAAATTTCAATGCCCAAAATTCCTAACCTGCATAAATTATTTATTTGTAGAACCACACATATGTTGGAAGGATGAGCCTTTAGTGCTGATTGCCAACTGGCTGTCTTTTTTTGGCAGATGCACACTCCAACCCGTTTCAGAGTTTTCCTTAATTTGCTCAGGGTATTGGGATGAAATCTTCACATCACTGCATTCCATGCAGGTCTTGGAGCCAGCTCAAGTTTGTGATAGTTCTGTGTGACAGCCTGAGCAGGCACTTCTACCAACAGCAAAGCAACCCATATGGAATCATTGCTGCATGGGCAAACCACACCACATAAAAAAGCAGAGATTAACCAAAAACTGAGGTGAACAAATCTGAATGAACTAGTAAGAAATCAGGTACTTTGCTCTTCTATGTTTATTCTTGTTCTTTGTAAAATATTCAGGATAAATGTTAAAAAGTCAGATGGTGTATATGTTGCTCATATAGTTTAGCTTGGGACTGTGTAATACTTTCACTTTGCCTATCAAAGTCACACTCAGGTGAGCTGATAGTGACATTCCAACTGTCATTCCAACTGTGACATTCCTTTGCTCACGTGAAACTTCCCAGCCATGGTACACAGTGTGTGACCATAGGTCTAATTCAATAAACGGTGCCCTGTTTCCATGTGTATATGATATTTAAATCACCTAGATATAAAACAACTCTTAATTCTCATGAAAAATATTCCAGGGACGGAATGAAAGTATTGAAAAATCTCACATCTTCCATGTTTGGTAGGACATCTGTGGAAAATAACATTGAGGAAATTATAAAGTTGAAGAATTGTACCATTTTATCATAATAATAACAAGTATATTTATTAAGGAAAATGTAATAATTGTGAATTGCAAGTCCCCCCCCTCTTCTATGTAATCTAAATTGTTCTTGTCTAAGCCATTCTAGATCAATGCATGTTCAAGTCTGGAAAATAAATTCAGAATAATTGAACTTGATGTTCATTTACCACCATTCTTTTTTTTTTACCAGATATTTTTGATGGCAGCTTTGCAAGCCTTGGAATGCTTTCTTCATAGGAAAAAAAATAAATATATCTTTATATTTGAGGAATTCTTAAATCCAAAAATTTCTTTCAAAGTATATTTAAATTGCTGTATTTCCCTTTGCTGATACATGTGGAAGAGGGAAGGGGAGGGAACGGAAGGGAAGTATGCTAATATGAAAATGTAAGTTTTCTCAATTGTTATAAAATAGAGTAACACTTCTGGATTTGCTGTCATCCTTGGGGACTCATTGACTATCTAGTAGATCTGAATCTCTGTTTTCTGAAATCAGAATTCAAATGTTCCCCTGAGGACAAGAGAAGGAATATTCTGAATATTTTGTTACACTGTGTCTTTTACCTGTCATTTCAATGGCAAAATGCAGCAGTTTTTCCAACTGATTTAAACAGCTCAATACCAGCTGACATCTGATAAAACCCAGCTATTAGTCTCATAAAGATAATTAATTGGGGGTGTATATTTTGATAAATTATGTTAAAGCAGTAAAATGAATAAGAATTTAATTGGCTATGAGGGGGAAGCCCCAGGTCCATTTCCACAAACAGACATTTTTTTTAAAATGGCATATATAGATAAATTATGTGGGAGTGAGAGAATCAAGGAAACAGAGGGAAGTAATGAAAGAGGAGTGAGTAGGGTAATGTATCAAGCAGAGACCAGACTAAGAAATCAAGTGATACTTTCTTTTGCAGATGGGAGAAGTGCATCAGCTATGCACTTTCATAAAACAGGTGAGACTGGCTTGTCCCAATGTGTTCCTTCTCTAAGGCAGTTACCTTAGATCTGGTAACCAAAACACTGCTGCCTCACAAGAAAATCCCAAACTCCAAACTACCAAGGACACCTGTCTTAAAGGACACATTGCTGCCATAGAGATATAATTCAGTGACACAAAAAACTCTAGGGAGGGAATCACATTTATCTTGGGGATTTTTAACAGTAAAAATTCTTGTATACCTCAAATATTATTAAACAGGGCTTCTTTGTGCCATTTAATATCTGCTTCCTCAGAAAAATAGCACAGATGTCCTCTCAGGTGAAAAAGCTTTATTTTTGGACTGCATGGTCAAATTTTCTGCTATTGTTTAACTAAAAAGCAGTGGCTTGCAATGCAATAGTGTCAGCTACAAAACTATAATTTAGCTATGATCAGTAATCTTCTGAGTCCTTTGTGTGGAGGTAAGTAGGAAATGGTTACCAAGGAAAATTAATGAGTCTGTGAGACCTCAACTTTACTTCCTTTTGCCTTTCCTTGGATTTTAGGGTTGCCAGTACTTTGGTAAGTGAGTAAATTTTAAAACATGTTAAGTAGTGTTACCTAAACAAGTAAAAAATTAAATAATTTATTAATTTTTTCCCTTGTCAGACTATTCAGATCTCAGTCACCCAATTTGGCAGTGCCTAGAATGACCGAGTTAATATAACACCAGTAGGCAGTGCCTTTTATCTTTGTTTGCAAACCTGCACACTGGGAGTCAGTGCTTAAAAACTGTGTAGCATTATGTACTCATGCACTTCTCATTTTGTAGTCACCAAGGCATTCTGTTTCCTTATTCTATACAGCAGAGCCTACTGTTTGTTTTAGGTGCACTTCCAAATGTGTGAGGTTTGTACGTCTCCTTGAATTATGTAGTTATGGTTCCAGCTTATTTTTCTTTATTCTACAAAGGGATTTTTCTTCCCTTTCTACTCTGGAGCTGGAAAAGAAATAATCTCAGCTGTTTTTTCGGTTTGTTTGTTGGTTTGGGGTTTTTTAAAAATGAACCTACACAGTGCTTAGTCAATTGAATTTTATTACTCATTGTTCAACTATAATTTGGAATGTTTTTTTCCTATTCCTTTGCATAAGGTCTTAGAAAATAATAGATGAAAAAAATTAAAGATTAATGTAACAAGTTTATGTTCTTCCAATAAAAATGGTAGTTTTCTACACTTTAAAAAATGGATTTTGAAATGGAATTATTACCGCATCCCTATCTTCATGTTTGTACATATGTATGGGTTTATTTGTGCATGTGACTCCTGTCAAATAAGGGCAATTGATTAAACACACAAATTAATGGCAGTGGATATTCATACATCTTTGTAATTCATGTTGTTGAAGGCAGCGGAGGGAACTTGATTCTGCTCCCTTATGTATTATTAACCACTCCATCAAAATAGAGTCAATGGGCAACATTCTCCTCCTCTTATTCCCAGCTGAAGAAATCAAAACCCTAGCTAGCAACAGAGCTCAGAGTGCAGACTGCCATGCAATCTACTCACCAGTTTTGGATAATCAAGCCCTGAGGTACAGACTAATATTGATGAACTTAAGATGGCCACTTGTCTTCTGAGAAAAGATGTGTTATGCCTTATAAAGCTCTGGAACTTGATCTGTTCAAATATGCCTGCATCGATCTCTATTTTTAAAGGAAACAAAGCCTACCTGCTCCAGTTTCCTGATTACTAATACTTAAAAAAAATACAAATACTTACAGCCCATAACATATTTTATAAAACTAATTGGAATTTGCCATACATTTCTTTCAATCCTTATGTTTTATGGATGGAAATATCTTTTCAGCTTCTCTGTACTCTTCCAGAATGTCATCATATTCAATAGGTTAGGCTCAGTCTTCATCAGGACTGTGTTATATGAGAGACAGATTTAAGACAGGGAATATTTTTTTAATGGTGTGGGGGAGGAAAGACATGTTCTACATCACTAATAAATCTGCATATTCATTGGTAGACAGTAGGTAGTTCTATGGAAACTGGTTCATTGGAGAAATGTCCTGCTGTGATAAACACAGACACACAGAGGTCACGGCTTGTGGACAGGACAGAAAAGCAATCTTGTTCTCCTGATGAAAAAGCAGTGGCAAATGAGCAAATGGAAGTGCTGAACCAGCATGACTTGTCTGCCTGCCAGGAACAGCTATTTTGGTGCATTGCCAGGTGGACAAATGCTGAATTGCTCCTGGCCTGTGAAGGTGGAGGGAAGTAATCCAAGCATAGGTTAGCAGAGCTGGCATGACTCAGAAATAAGAGAGGAGAAGCCTGGCTCATATCCAGGTGAAGGAATGGCAGGGTGGATCAAGGGGGTGAAGAAATGCAGTTTGTAAGTCCATACACATGAACATTTTCCCTTGGTACCAGTGGTGCAGTCACATCACAGTGTGAGCTCTAGAGATGAAATAATGACAAAGACTGGTTTTGAGAGATTCAGTAAGAATCATTGTTCTTTATGATAAAAGTGTATTAATTTTGACTCTACCTCCCCACACAACCTTTCTGCTATTTTACAACTGTCTTTTGCTTGGAAACACTAAACTGCTGTGCATTGCCGGTGCATGCTGTGTGTAGATGCTGCCAGGCTCTACACATGTGGCAAATAATGCAATTCCCACAATGTGAACTCTTGCCAGCTGACATATGGATTGTGAACCTCAGCTACAGAGCTACCTTAAAAGCAGTCCAGAAGTCTCCAGATGAATGCAAATCTAGAGTAATAAAATTACGATTCCCAAGACAAAGTGGTGAGAATATGGGTTATTTAACAGAGACAAGAGGAGAAAATCTCAAGGTGCACCAAGGAAGGTTTAGATTGGACCTTGGAAAAAAAAAATCTTCACCAGAAGGGTTGCCAGGCACTGGAAAGTGCTCCCCAGGGAGTGGTGAAGTCACCATCCTTGGAGGTATTTAAAAGAAGCCTGGTTGTGGCACTCAGGGACATGATTTAGTGCAGGACTTGGCAGTGTTTGGCTAACAGTTGGACTTGATAATTTTAGAGGTCTTTCACAACCTAAAAATTCTCTGATTCTATGATTTTGATCACATAATAACACCTTGTAGCTTTCAAATTATTTTGCTTACTGGAGTTCACAAGACTCACTTATTTTTTTTCCCTGTTTGGAAATGATCTGTTTCCTGAGGAGAGCACAGAATTTAAACTGCAAATGTATATACATATTGACATGCTGTAGTCACACAATAGCATGCAAGAAGTAACACCCATAGGAGTTCCTCCCTTTTACTATATGAAAACATTCATGGCTTGGGAGATCCAAATTCAATTTGTTCCTGCTCATGGCAGGGTGAGTTGGAACTAGATGATCTTTAAGCTCTATTCCTAACCTTTAATGTTTCATGTTTCTGTGAATTCTCTTTCTCTGCTTCATGGATTTTTGATCTGTATTTCAAGTTTCTGAATAGGGCTCAAACCCCTGTAATTGCAGTAGTCCTCATAGGCTTCTCTCAGTCTCTATTAATGCTATTTTCTCTTCTGAAAGAATATTCAGTAGTAGAGGGACTGAATCTCTGTCATCTCCTGAGTTTTACAGTTAGTGCAGAGTAGCATTTTTATGTTTTGGGTGCTTGGGTTCTTCTTTTGTTTGAGGATGAGGAATGAAAAGCCTAAGGGAATATTAATTTAGCAGTTATTAATTTGAAATTATGTATTTTTGTATACTCTTCATGAGCTGTTCTACTTTCTATTAAAAAATATGTAAGTGTTGATAGTGGTTTTCTGGGAAGAGTGGCACCTGAGTGTAACATCTATTCTGGAATACATTCAGTTTTTTGTAGAAGTGGAAAAGTATCAAGAGAATACATTGAATTAGCTTATAATTAAGTGATTGTATCTTGGTGAGTCCCTAGAAATCAGGAGGTGGTCGGTTCAAACTAAGGGAGGGAGACTAAAGAATTTGAATGGTCCCCCTCCCATGGTGACTGGATGCCCAACCTCCCTGTTACTCAACCACAAACACTGCTGCTTGTGTCAGTTGTGTGAAACCAGCCCTTCATTTTCTTCACGTTTCACATCTTCTCTGGAATGCAGTATTTTATTTTGGCTCAGAGAAAAGCAATTTCATCTAAGCTTGGTTTTGGGAAGAAAAAAGTGCAAACAATTCACACTTATTCAATTTGTTTTTTCTAAGTGGGCTTAATCAGTCAATGAAGTGGGCATGGGGGAGGGGAGTGAGAGCATCATTGATCTGTGTGTCCCAGCCTGATTCTCCTAAAAATTTCCCCTTTCTAGGCCAAGAAAACAAAATATGTGTTTATTTATTCAAAACGTGAACAAGGATGAAAATCAACACAGGAAAAATTGCAGTTTGGATAAAGGGAGTTCTATTTACTTCCCCACAAGTAGCACTGTCTAAATCCTTTACTCAGTATACTGAAATCCTTACAGTGCTTTGCAGCGCTCTGTCTCTGACTTGTAAATACACAGGAAAGAAGAAAAGCAGCAGTAACAGATTAAGGCAGTAGTAATGAACTGGGGAGTCAAACTGCTGGTAACAACAGGAGTTTAATATCAGCCATTAACCTCTGCAATATCCCTGCATTCAACTTGGAACCAGCTCTCAGAAAATATTACCTTCCCTATTGATATGCAACTGAGAGAAATAGTCACTTCTAGAGTACATGCAATTACAAAATCTACTGTTGGTTAAGAGTTTGAGAACAAAGGAGCTGAAGTAACAGTGAAACTTAAAATGTAGGGATGCTCAAAATTTTGCAAGTAGGTTTGTTTTTTTTTTTTTTTTTTTGGTGGAAGACTTGTCACTTTTGTTCAGCTAAATGATTTCTCCTGCAGAGTCTGCAGGTTATCTTCAATAGTTGAAGATGGATTTTTGAACTACAGGAGGCAGGAAAGTGTATGTCTTGCTGAAACTTCAAGCAAATTCTTAGAGTTAACTGGGTAACTAAAAGAGTTCATGTGCAAGTACAAACACACTACAGGAAAAACATATTTCTAAGTGTGGTAGGGGAAAGAGGGGGAGACTAAGAATTTTCTTCATTATCGTGTTTTAAGCAGCTCTTTTCTTTGAAAAGACTGCTGCTAGCTCATATGATGGCTTGAGTTTTCATGATGAGAAGTGGCCAAGTTTTTCAGGAAGAGATGATATATTTTATTGGCTAGAGTTCACCTTCTTCCAGCTTTATCAGATAAGCTTCTGGGAACACAGTCTGAAGTACATGCCACAGTCTGGGAACACAGTCTGAAGTAATACAACAAGGGTAACAAAAATAGTATTGTTTCCTGCCAAACACTGCCTTGCATTTATCTTTAGGTTGTTGTGGATACAAATAATGTTTTTGCTATGAAAATAATACCAAAGGTGGGGATTTTTTTCAGTTTTGGAACTTCTCACAGGTCTAATTTATTGCTCTGGACACATTTAACTCTTTGAACCATTATTATGCTTACTGCTCTGTAAACCTTGATTCCCTAAGCTCAGTTCTTCTGGAAATTATAAAGGGACTTATGTATTAAAATATATGAAACATTCAAACTTCCATTAATTTCCTTTTGTTCCTAAGTTTTACATTCAATATGTAGAACCAGAGTAATCTGTGTTTCTTTGATTCTGTGAATATTTGAAAACTTTTCTCCAGCACTATTTGTCTTTGAGAGGGTTTCAAATTATCTCATAACTTTGCCACTTTAAAATACCATGGTATTTTAATCATGAAATGCAAACAAAATTACAGCAACAAAAAAACCCCAAAAACAACAAAAAAACCCACCAAACAAACAAACAAAAAAAAAACCAAACAAAAAACTGTCCCCTGGAAATGCTGCAGTAATTTTGTGATGCAATTAATGTATAATTAATTGGTAATGTAAGCATTACTCTTAGCCTGTCATCTTATGATACTCTTTTCAAAATGGATCACAAGATGAAAGGAAAACAAATGATGACCTTTCAGCATGACTTAGCTTGCCTACACAATATTCTCCTCCACCTAATTTCTCCCCTTCAGGGGGAAGGTGAGGGCAATTATTTGAAATGCTGAAAAAGTGGGAAAAACCTTCAGGATGTTTTGTTGGAAGCAGAGAGAAACCAAAATAAAAAAAATAAATAAGCAACTCCCAAACCTCCAAGAAAACAAACATCTATGTGGTTAACAATATATCTATATTATTCCATCTTATGGATTTAATTAAATTGTGTGCTTTGGGTTTAGATACTGAAAAGAAAATATTAAATTTCAACAACAAAACCTCAGACCAAACAACTCCTCTAAGAGTTTTAGCACCAAAGGGAAAAAAAACTCTTTTAAAATTCTTAGTTTTTCACCACATTAAATGTGCTTCTTCATCACTGTCTCATCTCAATGTCAGCTTTTTTGCACTCTTCTGTTCCATCAAGAGAAAAAAGTCTTATTTCAGAGGCTAGTTCTTAGCACTTTGTAGACTCCATTTTCTAAATCACACTGATTTGTCTCTATCATCTTTTTGTCTAGTTCAAGTTCCTTCCTAAGTTAACTTTTGCCTATCTAATGGATTTTATTGATAACCATAAGCAGTCTACTCCAAGCATCTCTTTTAATCTTCCATCTTACAGAGTCATAACCAGGTTATTTTTAATTGATTCAAATTACAATTATGGTATGTATCAAGGGTGTTCTAAAAAAATGAAAACAAGATTTAAAAGGGTCAGGAAAGTCAGGAAACCTCTTATATGAATTCACCTTTTTCATCTTTAAAAATTGTCAAATTTTGTAGTTTTTCATGCAAAGTGAATAGGGCACTAACCCTAAAATCAAAAAGTAGCACACTAGGACTTTCAGAATCCCAGTGGTGAAGGAGTTGAAGCTTTAAAAAAATGTCCAATATTTAAAATATTGAGATAAACTAAAAGAGTTTGCAGTATTATAAACATGGTGTATACCATCTTTTCAGTAAAATTTTGCTGTCGGGTATAATGCTTAATGCATTAATGCCAATTATTTAGTTTCTTTAAAAAGAGTAAAAAAAAAGAGTACCATTCTCTTGGGCAAGACATTATTCAGGATAATGAAAATTTGTTAGTTGACATGTTTATGGTATGCTGAAAGCACAATAGAAAATATAAAAAAAAAACCCACTTCAACTTCTACATGATAAATTTGTTCACTCTTGCTAAAACAGTGTGTTTATTTTTAGCTCTCCAGGAAGTGTTATCACCAAGCTGATGATAAAGTCGTAATTTTCCACTTTGATGTCTTAATCAAAGTTCCTCTTTCTTTTAAGGAATTAAAATGTTACAAGTCACTTCTTGGGATTCAAAGGGTGGCTAAACTCCTTAAAACAAGGTGGTGAGATAAAATTCTTGGGGAAACCCCTAATGCACACCTGGATAATATGACCAAAAGCCAAGGAAATGTATGATTAGGTTCCTTTCTCATGTCCATCTCCCACTGAAAAATGGGAAGGGTATAACATCAGTTTCCCATAAATATTTCAGAAAAAGAGGCTAATGTAACAGGCAGAGTTTTTAGCAATATATGCACCATCTTTTTGCTGTTTCTTTCACCAATACTGTCTCTCCCATGCCAAGATATTTTTTTTCATTAGCTATCCTTTCCAGAAGCTAATAGCAATAAAAATATCTTGTGTCAGAAGCCAAGAAACTGCTTGGCATATATAACAATATTTTTTTATATACAGGCCACAACCATATCCTAATTATTTGGTGTTGTTCTAATTTGATTAAAGGACTTTAACATGCAAGTTTTTTGCAAGATTGAAGCTGAAGATTATTGACATGAGCAGACCAGTGCCATTGGGGTGATGAACTACATAGGTATTTGAAAAGAGAGGCCACTTTAAAGAATATAATGTATCATGGTTTATTAAAATTCAAATCAATATTGTTAAAAAGAGCCACCTCTTTTTGCTCTCAGCCTAATTCTTTTTCCTTTTGCTTTTAGATATTTTTTGTCTTTATTTTCATCCTTCTTTTAATGAAGATCCTTCCTGTACATCTACATCTTTGCCTCCTCACTGCTTTTATTCTCTCTTTCCTTTTAGCACCATTTTGCTTGTTCTCTCTTTATGCTTCTACTTAGTAAAGGACACTGACTGCAAACTTTTCCTGCAAGTCACTACTACCTTTCAGCAGATGGCACTGTTATTTAGTCTAACTAGCAGGGCAAGATAATTGACGTAAACCCCTTTCTTAAACAATAAAATAAAGACACTTTTTTGACTGCATTTCCACCTTATAAACAAAAACAGTGGCAAAATTACTGATAAAGTGCTGCAACATTATTTTAACCATGCAGAAATATGTTGCTAGATGCCAGACCTCCTTTAAAGGGGCTCTGGAGCCGTTTAGAAAAACTGCTTCTCTCAGCAAACAAGTTTTGGGGTGGGGGGGATTTATAGCGTGCCCATAACCTCATTACCCTCCAGGCCTGCTGTGGTTGGTATGGTTACCTTTGTGTGTGTGAGAGGCAGTGCTCCAGGCAGGAGTGCAGCTGCCCTGCCTGTGTGTGGTACCCGCCTGCCTGGCACCGAGCCTGCCAGGCTCTGCACTGCAGGTTCCCACAGATGCCTGGGGAGCCTGGTGGAGAATAAGCAAGAGCTCTGCCAATGCTGTCAGGAAAACGTGCAACTTCTGTCAGCTCCAATTACAAGGAGAAGATGAATCACATCTCTTAGCTCTGTCCCTGGTGGCACTCTGGCTGCTGGAAGACAGCTGTAAGCAGGAGTTTCTCCAGTCTGCTGCCAGCCCCACTGTTTTTCCAGCAGCTCCATTTTGAGGTTCCCTGAGGTGGAAAACCATATTCTATTAGTTTGCTCCAACTGATCCATGAACTTCTACTTGCAGTTTGCTCCCATGATGTTTCTCTTACAGTTAGCACTGGTTCTTTTACCTCTAATACATCCTGTGGCCTTCCAGGTTCAGCTGCCTTTCGTGTTCTTGCCAGAGCAAACTCCGAATGGTAGAGTTGCAACTATTACCCCTTGTTGTGCTTCCACCATTTGGGAAAGAGCAGGAAAAATGGACTGGGATAGGAAAAAAAAGTTTGATGTGAGCAGGGGACTCCTCGTGATCAGCAATACTGGACTGAAGGGACCCACCTCGAGTACAGGCATGTAAATAAGAGACAGCCTACAGGACATGGTTGGTGGCAAAGCTCTCACAACTTTTCTGGGTACTTCTCTGAAACACCTGAACAACAGGATGCTCTGGAGGTCTGTGTGAAGTTACAGGACTGCTGCCTCACTCAGATGATATGGGCAGGGTGGTACAGCTCACACAGCTGCAGCACTGTGATGGGCAGATAGAGGCTCTGGGAAGTGTGGCTGGGAAGGTAGGGAGAGTGAGCTGCCTTTTATGGGAGCTACAGGAATGCATAAAGCTCTGCCTAGACATGGACAATGAGCCAGTCATGAACTGGGCCAAGGGCAGGCTGAGAAATATTGGTGATTTTCTGGTGGGTGTCTGCTACACACCACCTGATCTGGATGTAATAGAAGATGAAGTCTTCTTCTGGCAAGTGGGAGCATCCTTATTTTTGCCAGATCTGGTCCTCATGTGTAACCTAAACCACCCTAATACCTGCTGGAGGGGAAACACAGGTTTGAGTACAGTAGTGACAACAAGTTCCTGCCACAAATGATCAAGGAGTCACCAAGGACAGGGCACTCTGATAGGTCTGACTGATCCAAGAACTGATCAGGGACATGAGGGTCTGCAGCAGCCTTGACTGCAGGCAACATGAGATGAAGTTCAGGATACTCAGATGAGAAAACAAGACTAAAAGCACAATCACATCCCTGGTCTTCATAAAAGCAGAGTTTAGCACTTTCAGGGGCCTGCTTTAAAATATCTGATATAATACAATCCAGGAAAACAAAAACAAAACCAAAAACAAAACAAAAGCAGACTCCAGGAAAGCTGGTTGACTTTCAAGAGTCTCAGGAGGCTTTCATGGATGAACCAGGATCTCCTGACCAGGCTCAAATGTTAAAAGGAAGTAGATAAAAGATAAGGGCAGCACTGGGCAATCCAGAAAGAACATAGAGATACTGTCCAAGTATGTGGGGATAGTATTATGAAAGCCAAAATCCACTTGAGTTTACATCTGACAAGGGATCTAAAGAGAGACTTCTGCAGGCCCAGTGCCAGCAAAGTTAAGAGCCTTTTCTCCCTTTTCCCTTCACTCTCACTTACCTCAACCCTCCTAAACATTACTGCTGCTCTCAACAGCAGGCTCTACTTCTAATTTACTTTACTCCAACCACCACCATGCAAGATGCACAGTTCCTTAAATATCATGTCTTTTCCTATTTGCCATCTGAGTTGTATTTTTTTCTGTACTTCTCATCTCTGCTTCTCATTCCTTTCAGGGTCCTGTCTTTTTCTCTTGACTATCAAACCACTTTCTAGAGGAAGTGATAGTCCACCACCTCCCAGACAAACACACAATTAAGGCAAATTAAGTTGCCAGGTTTTGTACAGTATTTGTCTATGATCCATAAGCTGAGAATAGAGGTACAAAAGCAAAGCCTTTTAGATGCTGTACTTTTATTTCTGAAAGATTTCCTGCTGCTGTTCCCATGCCCTCCATTGCTCTTACACAGCTTCCTTCTGTGTTTCATGCTTCCTGGTGCATGTCCATGTCCCATCCTGCCAGAGTATTTCCATTGTCCATTTGCCATCCACTGAACAGTAACCAAAGCCTTTCATCCTTCAATCATGATTCTGTAAGTTTCCCTGAAAGCCTTTTAAATATCTTTACATTTTTCTCTGTCTGCTTAATAATTAGAAAATCTTATGAATTCTTTTAACTTCAGATGTGACTTTCCTACTCATGCATTCATCTTAGCTATGATTCTGCAGATCTTTTTTAGAATAAGTAGCTCATCACAGGTTCCTTTCATCAAGACTTAATCCTTACTCCAAATGTTGTGTTGCAATTGCTTTCCAGTCTTGCTAAAGGGGAAAAGTTAATGTTGGAAAGCTCCCAAGTGCATCAAAGTGAGGAAAGGGTGCTAAACAGTAATGAATCTGTGAGCAGATGGTGTGGCTGTGTGATTGCTATGGAAAATATTTAGATTTTAATAAACATACAAATATTAGGAGAGAAAAAAAAACCATTTCAATTCTGCTAGTATTTTTATTTAAACATATTTTTCCTGGAAACGTGGTAATATGAAAACCATGTTTTCACAAGACTGTCATTTAATGCCATTAACAAATAAGAGTATCACTGCAGATGAAGTTGTTTTTCAAATCACATCATTGCATGCTTATTAGAATAATTTTATGGCATATAAACATCGTTTACATATGAATTGTGGTAGTATCTTATTATCTTTCTTGCTGAAATAACTCTTCTCACAAGAATTTTAGGTTTTTGAACTAAAAGGAACAAAAATATTTTGGACACTGAGAAATGAATGAATTTACTACAAATTTAATATAATTTAACTTGATGGTTGCAAAAAGCCCTTTATCTGTTGGACTACAGATGAACAGAAACTGCCCTCTAATTGGGCCAAACAGGTGGTGAACCCAGAAAATGTGGATGGAAAATGTGACTATTGTTTTATGAAGAAGCCAGAATATAACACAACAACAGCCTCATTTTTTATTAACTGCTATTGTCCTTTTTTGGCATGAAATGTTTCAGATTTCAAAATATTTAGTATTTCAAAAATTAACTTCAAAAATAATGTGATGAAATCTGATCTGTGTTCCTTGTTTAAATAGATCATCTAGAATTGAATAAGCGTGAGAGTTCTTAAGCTTTTGAACAAGCAAATTAATTTATACTCTATGAATTTACCATTCTTACATTGCCTTGTTTTTTCAGTAAAATACTGTCTTACAGCCAAAATATTTTGCTGTCAGAAAACAAAACAGATTTTAGCATAAAACCCCCAAAACTCAATAGTTTTGAAACATTTTGCTGTAAATCTCAGAAGGACACATTCAAAATATTTTGTCTGCCCATTTGGAAAAATGATTGTTACCCCTCCTGTTTCCCTTCCATCACCCAAAGCTGACATAAATTGCTTTATTAAGCAATAGGTAAGAGTGTCAATGTTTAGCATTCTTTGATTAAGAAACATCCCAGCATCCTCCTCTGGCTCAGACCAGATTAAAACCTGCTCCAAGAGGAAGTGTCATATACAAAGGAAGACTTTATTTATGTACTAAAAAAGCACAAAATGTAAGAGAAACAGATGCATTTTTCTAGTATTTGGAAGCAAAATTATTTATGAGATATAAAACTATTTAAACTACTTAAGTACTTCATGAGCATTGATATATCAGTAATATTAGACAATATTACACAATATGTCCATCATAGATTTTATTTGATTTAGTTCTGTAATATTGTTGGAACTCCCATTTTCATCCATGTTCTTATCCTTTGATTTAGTCTTACCATTGATGAGAAGAAAAATGCTCTCTACCTTAGTGGAAGAGCAATGTTTATTAGAAACAACATTCTTTAAAATTTTGGAAGTCTTCTGAAATATCTGAGCATTTTTTTAATATCTTGAAAATTCTTCTGTATATTTCTTCTTTATGCCTTTTCTTTGCAATAATATTGCTGAAACATTTTTGCAGTTTTTCAGACAAGGTGTCGTTTTAAGAATTTCAAGAATTTTTGTTCATTTTAAATAACAATTTTTAAAATGACCAATTTTGTAATTTTGTGCTTTTACATAATCAGGGAGAATTATTGTTGTTACTCAGGGGAAATTATTGTTGTTATCCATCCTTGACTGGTATTGCTTTGCAAGGAACTGAAACTTTAAATTAGTTTTTGATTGTTTTGTTTTTTTTTTTAATATTACAGATTATTTTCTTTAACCACTTTCTTATCATTTTTGATGGAGAAAAATATCCTCACCTACTGCTGTAGAACATCTGACATGAGATGAATTATTAATAATGGCAAACTACCTACCTTAGCAAGTTGTGCCTCTTGTGCTTTTGAAAGTAGGACTCTTCATACATCCAGAATATATGCTTTCTAATTTTTTTTCATTTATCTAGGAGGAAAAATGGTTTGAGGGCAGGGGTCTAGGTTAAATAAGACTGAGTTTTACATAAGTCTAGGAAAAAAGTATGTATTTGAAAATCCACAATATTTGTTTTTCCTTATTAGAATGTATTTACCTATTAGGGTTTCTTTTGAGAAAATGTATGGCTAAAGCCTCGGTAAGAGAATACCACATTTCAGAAGCACTGAAGAGTATCAGCACTTTTATTTTCATTCTAAAAACTAATTACAATACGAAAGTTAATTTTTAATTAGATGCAACTCATTTAATGATGATATAAAATTACTTCCCAGCTGTAATAATGTAGTTAGATAAGGTATATTTTAATTAGTTCAGATATCTTAAATTGGAAGTACGGGAAGGCATCGATTTGGACAAATGCACAGTTAGATGCATTTCAAGTAGGAGGACTGCAATTTATTCACATGACCAAACACAACGGTAAAAGCCTTTTCAGGACTATTAATAACCAACTGAGGAACATGGTTCTAAAAAGGAATCCTGAAGGAAGCATATGGTAAGGAATCTATTACAGTAATTATAGTGGCATCAATTAAATCCTTACTCGCTAGAATAATACTTGTACAGAATATTTTGAACCAGAGCAAAGTACATGCTTATATCTCTATCAACTGTATTTTAAATTGAGCTTTCTCAATGGCAATGTGGGAATTTCAAGGCTTGCTCCCACTTTCTTTTTCAGTTTAACTCTCTGCAAGGAGATTGTTGCAATTTCAGATCAAGAAGTAAAATGCCAGAGGAGATTTATAGTGGGTTGACCAGACTTCAGTGAGATTTGGAAGATTTTACAGGAATTTTATTATTAGATATATATCCAAAGCCAGTAGGATTCTTTGTGATGCTGATGAATTGCTTCAGTGTGACAGGACTAGAAAGCCTGTAACGTGTTCATGCGATCTGCAGGGAGGAAACACAAGAGCTTTTATGAAGCTGATGCAAAAGTGCTTGGTGACAAACATAGTCTAGGATTTCACATCAGGACAAGCTGGTACTAGAAATTCCTGGATAGTGCACATCAATAAATTTACCTTATAACTCAAATGGGCAATGAACAGTTTACTGAGATACATTTTCTGTGGTTTAGTCTGGTAGTCAGGCTGGACAGAACACTTTTAATCTGCTCCATCATCTTTCTTGGTACTGAGGTCAGGTTGACAGACCTGTAATTCCTTGGATTGTCCTTCCAATCCTTCTTGCTACATTGTGGGTGTTACACTTGCTAATTTCCAGTCAGCAGGGACTTCCTCAGTTAACCAGAAGTGCTGGTAAATGAATGATTGAAAGCAGCTTGGCAAACTCTTTTGCCAGCCCAAAGATTTGTGGGGATTTCTGTTTGGCATAGCAGGTCATTAACCATTCCTCCTGCATCATTCACTCAGTTCCCCATCACTGATTTCCAGCTCCCAGGAATCCTGAGTACAACTGGTTTTGTTACTAAAGGCTGAAGCAAAGAAGGCATAAAGTACTTCATGCTTTTCCTTGTCCCTGACAGTATGCTACCCTCTGCATCCAGCCAAGGTTAAGGATCTCCTTAACCCTCCTTTTGCTGTTAATCTATCTATAGAAAGTGATATCTAGGGGTCAGTGATTTTGACATGTCCATGGTTTTTCCTCTTCCCTACATGCCTTGTTTGTAGGGTTTTCCTTATAAAGCATCCTGCTCCCTGAGTGTGGTTTCAGCAGCTGAAGGACAATGCAGGGCTGCTCTCTTCCCTGGAATTCCTAAACCCTCTTCCTGAAGCAGCCCCAAGGCCCCTCTTATCAGAGAGAGAAGAGGGGACCAGGAGAGCTGGGAGCCCACTGGGGCAGTGCTTCACTGCAAGGATGTGCCAGCATGAGAACCAGGGTGTGCCTCAGATCAAACATCATTTGACAGCTTTTCTGTCTGCTTCTTCCCTTTCTTCCTCAATTTTTTGCTTAAGATTATTTGGTGTGAAGATTAACAACCTTCCCTCATTTGCACACACAGGCTTTCTTAACTGATGGCAGGTAAGGTAGAAAAAGATGAAAAGGGAAACAAGCTGTGCATCCAGCTTAGGTGTGTAACATACCAGTGATATTTATAGAGTCTTTATCTGTGGTCTGAGACTGTCATTGCTTCTCCAGCCAGAAGAACTTGAGAGTCCTCATGAGAGTTTCTCCTAACTTTTCCCCCGATCACTGACAATCATTATCATTATAGCTTATCATTACAGGTTATCACTGTAGCTTACTTTGTACAGCTTTCAGTCACTGTGGGAAGGTGAATATATTCCTTTCTGGGGAAGGGAAGGAACTGTGTGCTATCTCAGAAAGGCTGTGGGGCTGAGAACCAATCCAAAGCTCAAAATTTCTTCCCTTCTTCTGTAAATAACTGCAGTGCAACTAATGTATAGGAGGAAAGAGCAGTCATTCAGCAGCAAAATAGAAAAGACTTCTCTAAAGTAGAGTTTCAGGAAATTCGCAACATAATAATTAAGAAATTTGCATCCTCTATCCTTCCAAATAAAAAAAATGAAGTTCCACAGAAATTAAGGCAAATGGTAAAAGGCCATTCTTTCTGTTAATGTGTTTTCCTTTGCCATAAAAACGCACAAGGATGTCTCCGGTTATGTCTCAGTTTAAAGCTGACAATCATTTGTTTCTGAGCAATTATGGATCTTCACAGGAGATGGGGACTGCTTGCCTCAGCCCTGCTATGGGTGCAGCCCTTTGGCTGCTTGGCCTCTGCTGTGAAAGACAGTTCTGCAGTGATTCCCAGCTGACCCAGATTCAGTGTTCCATGGAAATCCAGAGTTCACTGATGCAGAACATGCTAATCACATCCTGTGCAAAGATCAGTAGGGTTGTCCTCACCACTGGAAGGAGATGCAGCCTAAATGACTAAAATCCTGTATTGAGGTGGCAAACAACACACAAAATCTTCTCTGCCCACTAAAAAGTCAGGGCAGTAAATCTATTCTAAAAACTTGACACTGATTCTTGTCAAAGTGTGTGGGACAAGAATTTTTATTCTCTGTAGTTTTATGTGTATTTCCATGCTGTCTCATGCTCTGTGTCTTTCCAGCCACCCCTCCTTGTCCTCCTGCACACATCAGTCAGGCACAATTACACAAACCTATCTGATAATCCATATCAAAGAGCAAACCTGCACATCAACCTTCACAATTCTCTCTGGGAACACAAGAAATATCAAAATACAACTCTTCACAGTTAATAATTTCTAAAATCAACACTCCTTGTCATTTTGCAGGTAAAATAATTAGAACTTTTAAAAAGTAACTTGTCTTTAATCTAGAGACTGTATTTTTTTAAATGTTATGCTTTTTCCATTTATAAACACACACATTTGTGTGGACATATGTGTATGTACACTTACAAGAAATGGTCTCTTTTCAGAAATGCTCCAGTCTCCAAGTCAATTTTAAAGATACAGCAAAGACATGGGATAAAAGCAGAGATTTTGAGATTTTTGCATCTAAGGATTGACAAATGCAGTATGATGAATAAATTAATTTTATATTATTCCAAAAATCTGGAAATGAATGCATTAACAAATTAAACTTCAAGAGAGACATAATTTGCTGTCTGAGTTCACAGTCAGATTAATGAAAGAATCATGCAAAGAGTGATAGGACTAAACAATTTCAAATTACTTCATTTATGTCAGTGGCAGATGCAAAAGTTTGCTGTTGTTAGGGTTAGTATTACAGAAATAAAAAAGTTTTCTCCAATATATATATAGATGTATTTATGGTGGCAAAGTATCTAAAGGGATTTGTTACTTGAATCTGGAAAGGAATTTGAAACTCCCATTAGGAAGCCTGATTTTGAGGTTTGTGGGTTGTTTTTTCTGTTTTTAATTTATTTTTAGGGGAAAGAGAAAAGACTGGACTCTCATTTGTCATTGCAGATCCTCACTCTTCAGCCTTAAAAGTTACAATCTTGCTTTCAAAGTCTTCAAAATTCTCTTGCAGTTAGAATCTTTCCAGCTCTGTAACTTTTCTGCCCTTCTCCTTACATTATTTTTATAACATCAAACACCAGCTACTTATTTTTATATGTGTCTTACAGCCTGTCCTTCCTTTGGTTATATCTCTATATATATCTACCTTATTATAAACAGATAAACTCACAAGACGTACTGTGGTTTGAACATAATGTTCTTAAGTATTTTTTCTTATTTTGTGACTTTCCTTGTCTTTACTCTTTTCTAGTGACAATTTTTTTCCCTTCAAAATCCAGGTAGTTATTTCATTCTTCTTTTTCAAGTCCACAAGACTCTATCAATAATTTGCTCTTTTCTAAAAAGCTTGGTCTTTCTGTTCTTCATAAACATGGGATTACAACTTGATCTGTTTAATGTAGACACTGCCCATGGCAGAGGGGTTGGAAGTAATGATCTTTAAGGTCTCTTCTAACCCTATCCTTTTTATGATTCTATGACTTTTAGGAAAATTATATTGGGTTTTTTTCCTTACCCGTACTATTGTCAGCATCTCTGCCCTGCTATATTGTATCTGACAGAAATGTCTTCCTCATCTACATTTTCTCATTCAATATCTGTTTGTCATTCCTTCCTTCAGGTGGATTAAGGTATTATCTCTGGACAGGGAGAATTCACATTGTGAGACTTTTCCCATTTCAATCTACATGACTGGCTTTCCTATTAAATCAAGGGGAAATTTCTCCTGATTCCACAAAAAAAACCCATTGAGAACATTTCATTCTTTTTTTCTGTTAAGAACAGTATTTCTAAAGGACTGTAAGCAGAATTCATGTTTATGTTTCTCAAACTTGTTTTTCTATCAGGGTATTTATTATAAGAAATCCATAAATGTCACTGTTATACATAATGTACATGACATTTGTATTATTTTTTCCTTAGTTGAAAAAATAAAACCTAGTTTAAACAGGGAACTGGTTCAATTGTTTGTGCTTAGGTAAGGCACTGCTTGTGCAAAAGATTCTCTCAGGTGCTTTCTTAGCAGTCAGAAGTTATTTCTTGATCATTTTCTGATTTATAAAAGAAGGGCTTAAAGTTCTTGCAGGAAGACCAAACTCAGAAGGTACCTGTTGTCACCCAGAGCCACCTCTGCTCTGGTCTGAACATCCATAAATTACCAATGAAACTCAGACCTGAAGCTATTCTTTATTAGTCCAAACCAATTAATTGGCTGTTAAACCAATTCAGCAAAGAGGGACACTACAACTAGAAAATGATTAACTGTTTATTCTGCTTTCCATGCTAGTTAGTTTCAATACAGTCAATCCACATGAAGAAGTGCTTTGTTCATGAGAAAAGAAGTAGCTGCTCTACCTTTCTACTCCCAACTCAGTTCCTTTAAAAACTGTACATTATTGCTAAGACTCCACACATCATTATTCATTTGCACAAGAGAGAAAGATTTTCTTTGTGTTACAGCTCCAATAAAAAGAACTAGGGGGTAAACAACAGGCCTTACTTCTTACCAAACACCCATTTATGCCTTTCTGAATGTCCAGCTTTGCAAAGTCACTCAGACAATTCAAACTGTCTGGAAAGTTCAACTCAAAGCCCAAAATATCTGGTTGATGAGGAAAATTGTCACTTGGCTTAGAATAAGTGCTGTCCATCAATATTCAAGAATGCAAACCTACTTTCTTTTTTTATTTTCTCCTTCTCTTCTTAATCTCTGACAGGGTGAGAGGAAAAATATGCTGATTGTGAGGAGCTAAACCAATTTTTTAAAGAATTATTCAGTTTAGAGAAGACCAGTTCTGCTGACTTTAGATGACCCTCTAGGTCTGTTTCTTCCCATAGGCTTTTCCTGAGGGAAAACACAAACTCTTAAAAAAAGTTTGGTACAGCTGGTAGCCATGTCAAGAAAAGTTCAGGCTTCAGAAAAAGCCACCTTGTTGTCCGCCAAGTCTAATTATTATTGCTTTATTGGATGTGCTTATGTCTGAAACAAGGAATACACACATTTTTATTAATATGTTTAAAAATTGAAATGACAGCTAAATCATTAAGTTGTGTATTTCAACTTCAATTTTTTGTTTGGCAAGTACTCCTTTATATTAATGGCTATTATTCATTATACTTTGAAAAAATTATAAATATTCACTGTTGCTTGTTTTATAACACTAATTGAAAATGCTTAACATAGACACATAAACAGTCTGGTGTATGTTAAAGCACTTACACCAAACCTGCTGGTTCTCCTGAGCCTTCTTTGCAATAAAGTAGCAGAGGGGCTTTTTCAAAAAACAAAGCAAAACAAAACCTCAAAAAGCCAACCAAAGTTTTTTTAAAAACCTTTGAGTGTTTTGTTATAGTTTTAGAGTATATATATTTTTTCTGAAAGCACTGAAAATTTCTAAGTTTCTAAAAACTGTGTATTCTTAATATACACATGATTATAATATACTTCTTAGATAGCTTTTTGAACTTAAAAATAATATTATTATATTTTCAATTGACTACTAGAATCTCTGTCATTAGAATTCTAGCTTTAATTTTTGTAACAATTTCCAAGATCACCATAAATACTAAGTTTCATTTTGGGCTTTGATTTTTTTTTATTTTGTTGGAGTTTGTTGTTGTTTTGGATTGGGCTTTACGTGTTGATCATCTACATGAACTTAAACCCACAAGTAAGCACTCATTACAGTACCCTGTTTCCCTGTTTTAAGAGTATCTTTAATTTTTTTATTAGCAATAATCTCACTGAAAGAGTGAAATCCCAAACAGAATATATCTATCTATATATATCTGTGTATATATATATACCTGTGTATATATATATAGATAAATAGATATAGATATATAGATATAAATATATATATGTGAATTGTTCACAAAACCTGGATGAAAAGTAGATTGAAAGCCATTTGCATTTTAGTTTTATCAAGCTTAAGAATTCCTATGTAAACCTAGTATCTTCTATGCTGCTGGATCAGCATATCTGACTGCCACAAATTCTACCTGAAGTTACTCTCCATCAGGAATGTTGCAGATTTGTGTTCTGAGGCTGTGGAAATCACTTGTTGGGATGAGGTGGTGGCCCCAGAGAGCACAGAGCATGTTCTCTGTGGGACTGTATTTATACTGAGGTAGAAAAGAGCCCACAAGGTTTTCCATTTGACTTTTTATTTTGAATAGATATAGCTGTGCTGGATTTAGAGCAGCAAGAAACTCCTGGGTTTGGTAATGAAAATAAAAGTATAGATTTAATCTAACAGCAGGTCAAAGCTTTGAGCCCACACAAATTATTTATATTTTGGCCATAATCACTGTCCATTTCCAGCAGGTGTGTAATATCCTCTGTCTAGAATGGAAACCCTAAGAAATGTCATTGTACTCCAGTGCTTGTACCCTTTTTAATAATGGCTCAGGAACAGGCTTAAATTCATGGGTTATACTGCAGGGGGTTTTTTAATCATCATTATCCATAGCTTTTTAGCCAAGAGTAAGGATGTTTTCCACTTTGTAAAGCTGTACTATCTGGTTAGTTTCAGGGGTACTGCAAGACCATAGAGTGGTAAACCATGGCTGAGCTATTTCGTTGGATCTTGGAAAACCCTAACAGCCCAGACAAGGAATTAAAATGTTTTACAAGTTTAAATTGACATCTCTGTTGCGCTGCCTTCCAGCCACCAGAGGAGTATAAAGATTCCTAACTATGCTAAGAAATTTTTTTTTTTCGGGGAAGAAAACCAGAATAAAACAAAACAATTAGGTGATGTGAAATTAAAGTAATTTTTATATAGCAAAGCTCTTAGTTTACAGAAATCAGACGAAAATAAAGATCACCATGGATTTTTATACTATGTGAGCTACCTATTTTAAAAAATAAAACAATTTTTTTTTTGTATGAAAAATCTGGATTGCTTTGTATTGTAGCTATGACAAAAGTTCATTTAAAAATATATCAGACTAAGATATTTAAGGAAGAAAAACATATTTACTTGGAGCTCAACTCAAGAAACTTAGTAGCTGTGGGAGAAATTAAAACACACCTTTCTCAAATAGTTTTGCATCTTATTATTTCTGCATGTGGAGGGCCTCCATTGTTTTGGGAAAAATGCAGAAATGGAAAAAATTCTTAACTAATATTTTACAAGTTTTTTCCAAATCTCTTAACACAGCTCTTAAGTTCTTTGGAATCATGAAATTAGGAGCTGAGTACTGCCTTGAAAATACTGAAAAGCTGTGATTCTTCATCTCTACGCATGCACCTTATCAGGCTTCCCAAATTTAAAATTACACTGAATTACTATCATGGAAGACCCCAGGAAACACATGGAGAACAAGAAGCAGCATGTCTTGCAAAGGAGATAAATTATACCGTAAAATGCATTTGGCTTTCATAACATACACTTACATTCATGCCTGGGGGAGGAGGGGCCGTGGGGGGGGAAGGCTTAGATCCACTTTTTAAGAGCAGGAATACCAAACACAATCATTATATTCACCCTACACCAGTACCTGTTTCCTGGCCCACAGGCTGTTTCCAGGCAACTCATGCACGCTTACCTCTTTCCCATTATTCATACACTGCAAATTTCCAGTGCATTAACCTGCAATCTTTCATCTCTGTGTAAAACCTGCCTCACAGTCCTTGCATGCTTGCCACAATCTTGAGTGCTTTCCCCAGCACACATGTCAAACAATCATCCTTTTAGGACTTTAATTACATTGTCTTGCTCATGCTTCTTTTAATTAGTTTATCACTTGCAATATTCAAGCACACTTTCTTGCCATATAGCTACTAGTCAAAAGGCTGTCTTAATTATGTTAATCAGACTTTCCCAGCTAATACAATTAACTATAATTAGCTGATCCCTTTTCTCCTACACTTTGTTCCCCCAGGGGGATTAGAAGTTATTAGATTAGATGAATACCCAATCCCTCTTGCATGACTATCCCCCAGAAGAGCCCCAGGGCCAAAAGGCAGGAGTTGCACTGCCCATGCTCTTGCCTGACCCAGCCTGAGTGAGCAGTAGAAGACCCTTGAAGATGCTTTGACTGAAAATGTGCCTTCCATTATAATCACTTTACATGGAGGATAGAGATCATGGCAAGCCATTCTGCTTAATCATTAAAATGTATTTTAAATCTGAGCTGTGGACTTCCCTGCAGTACTAAGCTAGTGATTGTCATCAGCTCTGCTGCAGAGGCACAGGCTGCAGATGCACACACTGCAGTTACTGCTGCACAGCTCTTGCTTTTCTTATTCATACTGCAGACAAAGCTCCCCTTACAGGTAGAGCTGATTGTCTCCTGCCTGGCATGCAGAGTGGTTCTGTACAGTTAGATGAGTCACAAAGCTGCATTTACAGTGAATGAGTTGCAAAGAATCACATCCCATCTGGCATTGTTGTTCTGTCACTGTTTTGTCACGAGTGACCACCACACTGCTAAAGCAATCTTCAGAGATCTCACATGATACTTCTCTATGAGTACTGTCACCACCTGTTGTAGCCATGATATTCACTGAAAAATCCTTTCCTTAGGATTTTTTCTCCTGAGAAGCTGAGGGGCCTCAGGAACAAAATGTAAGCAATGATTATCTGCTGCTGTGGAATGCAACAAGTGAATCTGTGATTGGTCTCATGTGGTTGTTTCTAATTAATGGCCAATCACAGTCAGCTGGCTCAGACTCTGTCCAAGACACAAGGCTTTGTTATTGATTTTTTTTTCTTTTCTTAGCTAGCCTTCTGATGAAATCCTTTCTTCTATTCTTTTAGTATAGTTTTAATATAATATATATCATAAAATAATAAATCAAGCCTCCTGAAACATGGAGTCAGATCCTCGTCTCTTCCCTCATCCTTGGACCCCTGTGAAAACCATCACAACCGGTTGCACAGGCACATTGCTGACCAGCTAGAGGTTCCAAATGCTTTGTACAGGCTTGTGATGCAGAAGGCATATGTAAGATCTACAAAGGATGCAAATACATTTAAAAAAATATATTGAAGAGGTAATTTGGCTACTCTGGATGACCTGAAAATACATGATCCAACAACACAATAAAGCTTTTGAAAGCCTGGTATAATGGAATAGAGAAAAGAAGTGAGCATTTCTCAAAAGCATGCTTATCACCACAAAACAGAAGTACCTGCAACTTACTGACAAATAGAAAAAGTCAAGGAAATTACTATTAGAAAAGGGAAATATAAATGGGTAAAAGTAAAAAAAAAAAAGTGTGCCAGGAGCAGTCCTCAATTAGCAGGGATAATGGTAGATGACAGAATAACCTATTCAAGCCCAAGCTCAGCCTTTTACTGACACCATTCATCTCTTCCTGCCTTTTATATGCTCAGTGTGCATACAAATGATCACAGTAGGTATAGTGACACAGTGCAAAATTTGAAAGGGTATATCTGCTAGCATCATCCTGAGTCACATTCTTTGCATACTTTATAATTCCAATAAATTTTACCATTGTGACTGTAAGTTCAGGCTGCTGACAGTGAAATTGTAAATGGCCATGCTCCAGGGACAGATGAGCCTATTCATACATCTCAGCCTGAGGGAGGAATTTCAAACTGAAACCACAAACTGATTTGAATACCTACTGCCATCCTTCATTTGTGTATTTAATGAAAATAAAGTGATGTTTGTGACCCCTATGAAAATGACAGTTTCAGGTTCAGAGTCTACATGTTCCAAGGCATGTGTATTGCAAATATAAATGCTTCTTTTCATGGACAGCTTTACAATATTGCAGGGGGAGGACTGAAGGAAAGTGTGTCAATTGAGACTGCATCAAGGAACAGAAAAGATCAGCAGATCTTGCAGTGGTAGGGATGAGTTAAGCACAGTTATACCTTGAGATTGTCTAGAGATTAATAAAGAGCCTAGAATATTTGCTGAATGTATGTCTCTCTGTATATTTCTGTGTTGTATTCAAGATCTTGCTTCTTGGCAAAATGGAAAGACACTTTATATATGAAGCAAATAATTTTTGTTGATAAAACTGATACTTTTACAATCTAATCCAAGAATCATTAGTAGTCCAGACATATTTATTATGTAAAAAGAAAGAACCTTCTCTATGAAAAAGTCTCAATGATACAGTAAAAATTGCTATACATGCACTTAGTTTCTATCCCTTGGTGCAGTGCTTACTCTTCCTGTGATTCTCTGGGCCCTGATGTTTGTGGTTTCACTCTTGTGGTGGTGGGGAGGGATTTCAGGGGGTTGTTGGCACCTGGAGTCCTCTGCTAGTGGGAACTTGATGATCATCATAGTGGTTTCTTCATCCTCATGTTAGAGATCCATGTGTGGTCATATTTATGTGTTTATATTTAAGCTAACATGCTTTTACATCTTCCTCTTTCTTATTTGCCTCTGTATCCACATTATGTTCATTATTCATTATATTGTACATTTTACTTATGGCCTTAAAGATGTTAATTGTTGCTTTTATAGTATGTGTATAGATGTATGTAAGCCTTTAGTTTATGCATCTCTCTCTTTCTGCACTCATATACAGAAATTAACACTGTTTTCTACATTACATTTTTGCAGACTTGCAAGTGAATGCTTTTGGAAGATTGAGAGACGCAAAGTTTTACATTCACAATTTTTAACGTGGTTTCTGTGTGGCAAGCATATCCCAGAAAATAATTCCTTCCACCTTTGTCTGGGAAATTACCCTGTGTTCCAAATTCTTCACATGTAAGTTATAACTGCTGGGGTTTCATTAGATATTGGTTGAATTGTCACAAGCAGATCTAATGGAATCCAAATTAGCATTAATGGATTTTAGCTCATCACATGTGATAAAACACTTTTGAATTAGGCTAAAAGAATTTTAATCTGATCTGTAAACCTAATTTATCCTGAAGGACAGATAAATTAAAGTTAACTTAGTGGGAAAACATACCTACACAGATGAACTTTAGAAATAAACTTCTAATACACATCTTATCTGTCTCGTATCTGTGTGAGAAATGAATCTATTGCAAGGAACTGTGTAGTTTCAATACAATTTACTGTTTCCATTCACAGCCATAAACACTGGGACACAATGAAAACAGAGTTTGGCAGTAAAGTGCAGCCCTGTTATAGAGCAGGGTACACTGGAAGTGTCAAAGCCTTTGAGTGTCACCATGATTAGTGATAAAGAGTAGAACAGTAACAAGATGTGTCATAAATGGTGTTGGGGTGCGCGTTGTTTTGTTGTTCTACAGTTCTAAAGTTGAGTTTGTAAGTTTTATATTTTATCCCCATTAAGTTCTATTAGTTAAAGATGGCGACCAGAGCAAGGGGATTTCCAGGGCTCCCTCCCCCTCCTATCTGTCAGTCAGTCGGGCCCACCTTATTTCATGTTAATGGTGTTGTCCATCAGTGTTTCCCCTCCTTCGTTGTCCGGGCGACCCCCCTGTCCATCACCCCCGCCCCACTCCCCAAGTCCAGAAAGTTCGCCGGGGTTCGGGTGGTGATTGGGCTAGGGGGGAAAGCCACTCCTTTGGTTTCTGTTAATTGGTTTTCCTATGTTACCTCATTTGATGTATTGTCCTTTGATTGGTCATGTTTGTTTCACCCTCCCCCCGGGGTCGGCTATATAAGGCCTGACCGGGGGGAGGATCTTGGTCAGTTGTTCGTGGCTCCCTTCCTGTCTGTGTCCTTCCTACCCTCAATAAACCTCGCTCCTTCCACGGACAGCTGGCTGATTCTCGTCTCTCCTCCTCGACTCCGCGTGTTTCACCTTGCCGCTTCCAAGCCTTTGCACTCTGCTCTACTGGAGCGCCTCCTCGAGCTACACCGCCGAGGGGCTCCAGGTGGCTGGGAAGCAGCTCTGCTTTCTGCAGCTTGCTGTCTTCCTGGCTAAGACAGACTGCGGCCGCTCGGGACTGTTTATCTGTCTCGTGCTCTGTGGAGCGCCGCCCGGGCTTTCCCAGCGAGCGACGGCAAAATGGGACACCTGTGAGATGGTGGAAGTAACTTACAGATTGAAGCACAGCAGACACAGCAGGAAAAAAGAAATACAACTGTGGAAGAAAAGTGAAACCAGTTTAATTTAAAAAAAGTAAATCTGGAAGCAGGGGGAGTCAATATCAAACAGAACTGTGAGAAGAGCCTGGGAGAAATTACAATAGCTGTGCCAGAACAGAAGGAGCATGTGGAGGAGGCACCTCTTCTCTAAAACAAGGTTACAGACAAATCTTTTACCTTTCCATTTGTCCCCTGTAAAGAAATAACTTTGCTCTCAGGTTTGTTTGCAGTGATATGAACACTCCTAAAGCTTATTTCAGATGGAAGGAGCCAGTTTAGCAAAGAGTACTCATTAAAATGTCTAAAGCTAATCTGGTTTCTTTGAATTGAAATACATTATACAACTATATTCATAGGAATATATTCTATATTCATTTATAGAAGTAGTGGAGGCAGCTGATTGAAGAGGGCAGTGGCAATCAGCAATAGGCTGAGGAGCTGCTAGAAGCATCATAGACAGCACCAGAAGAGAATGCATTTTTCTCTTACTGTCTTGCAGAAAGTTTCCCTGGTACCCAGGACTGAACAGACTTCTAGAGTGCAGTGTGTCTACTTGGTAGCTAACTGCCCTGGATGATGAGAACTGTACAAAAATCAATGTTTAATAAAAGTAAGTGGTAGAAAGCAAGAAGAGAGAAACAAAAAAAAAAAAAAAACAAAAAAAAAACCCGCCCAACCATTGAAAGCCCAAACTGAAAAAAAAAAAAACCAAAGAAACCAGCAGAGAGATACAAAGTGTGCTGGGAGGAAGGGGTTAAAAGTGAAGGATTTGGTGAGGAGGACAATAGGTTTGCTCAAGTGACCTTGCAGCTTCGAATGCCAAGGCTTGGAGAATATGGAAAATCCTCTCCTTCTCCTTCTTCTGTTTATCCTTTGTCTGTTTTGAGAGCTAGAATTTCTCTGCAGAGATGACACAGGTGTTCACAGAGACCTGGACACTCTCTCCCAGATGTGCTTGGCCTCCCTGTCTTGGGAGAGAGATCAAAGCAGAGATCATTAAAGCAGAGAGGAAAACCACAACCATGGGAAAGATTGCACGCGTGCCAGGCCTTATGGATATGTGAGGCTGGCAGAGAGCTGGGCACTTTTTGGAATAAACTTGGCAGTGTGTGTGTCTGCTTTACCCAGAGTGGTGATGGAATAAATCTACTCTCTGCACTTCAGCTGTGGATTTTGGCCATCTTCATTACCTGCTGATATTGGGTTCACACTGCATACCAGCAATTCTGCTCTGTACAGAAATCAGACCACCAGCAGGAGGTTTGGAAAATCCTGCTCTGTATATTTGGCATGTACATGACTTTACTAGTGGAAATGGAATATTTTACTAACAGTGAAATAGGCATAGCTGTAATGGATAATGTGGATTTCCTGTCCTACAGAAAATTTTAAGTGTAGGCTGCAGCTTTTCCATCATACAGGTGTTTGTATGACTCCACCTCTTTTTTCAATTTTATTGGAAATTAGAGAGCAAAGGGGAAAAATTCACTTAAGAACATGCTGTAATCCTCTTAAAAGGGTTGTGTTCACTGAAAAAATTAGACTATGATAGTAGTATGAATGCTTATGGCTATTGAACTGAGCATTGAGCTATCTGTTTATAGTTAAAAGTATAGATATATGTATATGTATGTATATGAATATCCAAAAATAATAATATATAAAGAGAATTTTTATTAATAATTCTTACTTTTTGCCTCTTCTTTGGGATTCTAGAGACATATCTTTTTATTTAGCTTGCTTTCTGCTATGTAGTTTGTAAATAAAATTTTTAAGAATCTATGACTTGTAACATGGTTTAAGGCAGATGTATTAGTTGAATCTAATACTAGAGTATTACAACTAATATGGATATTTTATTTTTCTGTATTTTGTTTTTTTGATGAATGAGTTATTGTAATTTGAATTTAGTGTATTAGACCAGTTTTGTATTTTCTTTCAGCTTAAAAAAAAATCAGTGTGACAATCTCAACTCATATAAGTAGACATTTTTTTGGCCTTCTGCTAACTTAAGAAATTCTCTTCTCCTACACATTATTAGGACAGAGGACAAGATTGTGTATTTTGAAATATCTTCCAGGTGGAAGAATTTGCAGCTGGAGATGAAATAGGGACTGTGGGACTATTTGCCCCTTAAAATTATCTCTCCATTTGCAGGAGATAGTGACAGTGTCTCTCATTCAACAGGACTCAGTTCAAGCTTTTTTAAGTTGTGTCTCCAGTTTTGGTTTGAGCAGGGAATAATTTTAATTGGTCTCATTTTTATTTGTATTACCTAGTTACATTCTGCTTTATCTTAACCACTAATAATATTATCCCTTCTATTTTATTGTGGCAGCTGACTTCAGGCAAACAAATTAATGTCAAATTGAGCATGAATCTATTACATATAGTCATTACTTTGGTACATACTTCCATAATTAATAATAATAATTACAAACAGTAATTTAAAATCCCAAATAATGTATGGCAAATTCTTTATGTTTCAACTCCTATTGCAAACTTTCTTCATAATGTCTGTTTGTAAATTCATCATCAAGCTGAAATTTTAGCACTCCATTTCCTAAATAACAGGTTTTGAACATGCTCATCTCTCTCTTTTCTCTTTCCTCTTTTGCATCCATAGACATGGAATAGAATCTCATCAAAGCAATATAAGAAGACCATATGACAAAACCTTGCACAGAGTTAAATTTACTAGAAGACTCAAAGTAACTTCATGGTGAAATGCAAGCCTTGCTATCAGTTGAAAAAGAAGTGTCTAGGTGCTGCCACCTAATAATTCCCTGCCTAATTTGGGCATTTGTCTAATTTGGGGATTTTGGTTTCAAGTGTCAGAAATTTGATATTATTACTAAAATTCATTAAAAAATAAAAATATGGTAATGGTCTTCACAGCAGAGACAGGTAGTATATTCTCCTATTATTTACAGTGGTTTGGAATACTGGTGCAGCATATGTGTTCTGGAAATTAGATATAGAACTGTATTTAAGGTTAATTGAAGAATCATATACTGTTAATCCTTTCATTACTGTTTTGATGAAGAAACAGCAATGCAGGTTGATTTGCACAAGTAAGGTTACTTGCAGATTAGAAGCTGACTGGAGAAGAATTTATAAGCATTTAATTAAATTTATTTAATTAAATTTCATGTGTAAGTGAACTTCTGTACTTACGTACTTGTAAGTTTGGGTTATTGATCCAGTAAAATATTACTTGAAAAGCAAAAACTCTCTGGCACTGGCTATCTGAATTATTTTCATACACATTTAGTTGAACAGAATCAAACCAGGTCTCAGAATCTGCATAGCGCTTGTGTCCAAATGATCTGAACCAGGCTCTTTAGCTGTCCTAGAGAATGAAGACCTTTATGCATTAAAACAACTCAAGTAGCTTTGTCCCAGGCAGTGGTTTCAGTAATCAAAACAAATATTTTTCTTGCTGTACTGTTGAAGTTTCAGGCGAGTCAGCAGCCATACACTAATTAGAATTCACCATCAAGGACTGCAAAGGTCATGGCTGGAGCAGCATCAGTCCTCACTCTGTCTCCATTATCAAACTTTCCTATACAGGTAAATGTGTCCTTTGCATCTTTGCTTAAAAAAAAATTGGTTATACACTGCAGAAACTAAAAAAGGGTTCAGTGAGCTGTTCTAGGAGAACAACTGAAGGAGATTGCACCAGAATGATTTCTCAGAAATGTCTGAAATTCACACCTTCAAAATAAATATTTTGAAATATTTCAAATAACTTCAATAACTTCAATATTTTTAAATACTTCAAATAATTGAGAAGTAGCAATACTTAGTCTAAAAATTTATGTGAAAGAGAGTGCTCTGTTTACAGCCCTGTCCTATTTACTAATCAATGTCAGAATCTGTATATGGCAAAATTTTCCTTAATCCTGGGTGTGTAAAAACATGCAAAATAATAACTGATTTATTTGTATTCTGCTATTTGATTTGCAGATTTGCAATATTAAAACATATTGCATATTAAATCTTATGTTTACTCTTTCTTCAGTTACGGAACAGATACTGTACAACTAATTCCATAGAATTTCCAAAAATTTAGCCTTTGAAGTCTCTTAGATTCCTCACACAAGTTTGATCCTAAATGCAGCTGGACATTGGCAAGGTCTGCACGGGGAGGGGACCCAGGAGCAGAGAGTGACAACATCACAGGCACACCAGCAAGGACTGACATCTTGCAGGGCCTGAGCAAGATAAAGTCCAGGGATGGAAACCGGTGCCAGTCAAGAGTTCACTGATTGACAAGCAAGTCCATACTGAGGGCAAGCCAGAAAATCACATCAGCAGATCAAGATCCTGATCACCAGGAAAAAGCAAACTTGCAAAAAAATACGTCAGACAATGAACAAGGACAACTGGACTGTCAAATCATACAAATACTTATGACTTACTTTGGTTGTATGTTATTAATTCTGGAAAATGCTGAAGCAGAAAATAATAGAATTATTAATATAAAATAATAATTATTATTTGGTTTGTTCCTAATATAATAGTAGAAATAAAGTAATTGAGAAGTAAGGTTTCCCAAACTGGGAATTCCACATGTTTTTCAAAGTAATTTGCTATATTCAACTTCATTGTTATGTAGGAAAAGTGATCTCAAGTTTTGGTTCCAGTATTTTTACTGCTGACATGTAGATTTTTGTAGTGATTTTAATTTCTCGTAACCATGAACCACCACTTATGCAAACAAGTTTTAAAGCCTGTAGTTCCTTTCAGAAATTATAGTTTTCACCAAGAAGTTGCAATTTCTGAGAATTCACAATTCAAAGCCTTATAACTGGCATATTTTTATTTCTGCAGCCATACTCTAGTCTGATGACCTAATTAGATAAATTTGACAAACCAATATGCAAACAGTCATGCAAAGCATGCAATTTTTTGTATTTTGATGATGATATTCTTCTTTCCAAGTTGATGTAAAAAAAATTGTTTTAGACATAACCATAGAAAGCAAAAGAAATCAAAGATTTTTGAAGAAAATGTGTGCTATATGAGTTGATGTTTTTAGTCCTTTTTTTTTGGCCTTCCTTTTCTCCTTCATGTAAAGGCAAAATGGTTTGATTGTGTTATTCATATTAGCACATACTGATGTAATTTTAGTTCTCATTGTACTCTGTGTACCTGATTTCTGTGGCTGAAGGTCTTTAGTAGTGTAGCTGGACTACTTTTGTAGCCTGAAGTGTTGATGTTTCTACTACTAATTGGTTTTCATGTTTACTTCCCCTGAAGTACTTTAGAAAGGATTTGTATCATCCATCTCTAAGTAGAGAGGAAACGTTTCAGCATTAAGCTTTATTACATTTCCAGCTCCTTCCTTAATACTTCCTCCTTACCACCTGCTTGGCTTCGTACTGTTTGTTCTCTTTGCCTCTTAATTTAAGCTTGCTAATCATCTGTTAATGCAGTTTCAATGAAACATCCCTTGCATGAAACCTCATCAGCTACCTCATTACCAGATCTTATTGAAGTCTCTCCACCTATTATCACCTGGCCAAACATCCATTATGCTTTGTCATTGAGAGTGTGGGCAAGGAGAGATTCAGTTACGTGAGCACTAATAGGAAATAAAAAAAAAATTAATTTGACTTAACCTTGCTACAATGAATAAATGTTTCACCACTTGAAAAAATAGAGTCCAGCTTAAATTACACTGCCAGGCATCTGTTTGCTTGCCAGTTTAGCTGGGTATGACATTCAGGTGCTAGAAATGCATGCAAAAGCCAAATCAAGTACATGTAATGAACTATTCAGAAAGGCTAGCCATTCCAAATAATCTCTGGCATTAGACGATACAAGGCAAATATGCAACTTAGTAATATTACCACTTATTTGCATTTTAGTTCTTGGGTTAATGGTTATTTCTTCTTATGTTGAAAAAAGAAATAAACTATATAAAAAGTCACAGGTTATGAAGTCAACATATAAAAGTGTCAGTATTGTAGAATTCTATAATTTTCTTTGTACAAGACTGTCTTTTCCTTTAGGTATAGCTAAGTAAAGTTCTTAGAACAGCTGCGAGATTATTATTTAAAGATAAACTTTACACTACAGATGTTAAAAAGTAGTCCTTTATAATATTTTAAAGAGATTAATTTTTGCCTTCTAAAAGTTATAAATTAGAAGATTTAAGTTACTGTGTCATGCTTACATGGACAAACTCTACAAGAAATGCAACAGCAATACTAAGCAAAAAGGGTAGTTATGTGAGTACAAGAATTTGGTCTTTACAATTTAATCCATGTATTGTAGGAGAGAACTATAGTTATCATAAGATTTAATCTCTAAACAATTTATTGCTCATGAAGACTGTCAATTGCTTGCTGTGGTGAGTGGACCTATTTGTTTGATCCCTCTGCAGAAGCTGAGTAAATATTTTGCCTTGCCAGTATATTTTTCACACTCCAGAAATGGGAACAATTCAATTTTCATGGTGGCAGCAGTTTTGGCCCTTTCTTTGAACGATAATGACAAGTATAAAATCTCTGTGAGGTTGTAATATCAGAACTGAAACTCACTGAATTTCTCAAAATGCCAGTAAAAGAAATAAATATTTATTCAGATATCTGATGAGATAAGCAAGTTTTTCTCAGAGAAAGAACAGTGTGGAAAATTTTCACAAATGAAAAGCAGTGAAATATCTTATATTCCAACCTAAATTTCAAAGTGTTTGCTTATCTTATGTACCAGAATTGAACTTCAAGATATTCTAGTCTGATGTCATATATAATTCAGACTGTACAATGCTTTTATTATTCCTATATGATATCTAGCATCCTCTAAGTGCAAAGCCTGTAACTTTACATGTTCAGATTTCATATAAAATATTAATTTCTTTGAGTTCTGCATAAGAATGATTTGTAAACTTATTGCCATGAGGTATACATAGTTATTACGCATATCTTTACTCTAATGGGGATCTGCAATATCATCATCCATCAAGACAAATAGGCTTGACTTGCAAGTGAGAGAATTTTTCTCTTCTTTCTAGTTAGTTCTGGTGGCTAATCACACTCTCAATTAAAAAAAATCCCTAATTTGAATATGCCTTTCAGCCAGTAAATTTTTTATGGTTTTCTCTGCTAGATCAACAAATTCTTTGGGAGAAAAAATTCATATGGTGAAGAAGACTTGATCCATTATGTGCAGACCTTCCAGCCAAATTAATAGAGTCTCTCAAAGCTATCTTAAAATAAGACTTTTTTTACTAGCCCTTCCATTTGTGTTCTCTTCTTATTATTGTCCATCACTTTTTAAATATGATTCTCATAACTGAATTTCATTCTTTATTTATGTACCATCTTTTTTGGGTTTGTTTTTAAATTAAAGACATATTTCCCTTCTTTATTATGGTTCTGTTTATACTTCAGAATTCCATATATCCTTGACAGGTCTGTGTTCTTGCTGTGCAATGTCCATTTTGCAGATCAGTATTATGTCTTCCTTTATGAGTTAGATTGAGGGAATTTTTAAAATTTACTTTTTCATCAGTAGTTCAGAATTTAAAATCATGTCAAAATTAATGTTAATACTTAAAGAAGCTGTTTAGATAGATCCAGTGTATTGATTCTTACATAAAACTACTTTTGCTGTCTTCCAGTTGGTCAGTTCTTAATCCCTTTTTTCAAGGGATTGTGAATACTATCTGCTAATTATTTAAGTCTATACAGCTGTAAATCATGCTTTTGTAACATGTAAGTATATTACATCTGTGGTTGCCTCTGTCAGTCCAACTTGTAATCTCATAAAAAAATTAAATTAGTTTTATTTTATAAGACCTGTCCTCCATCATGTGTTATTGATTCCATTTTTATTCCTCCTAATTTAATTATGTATTGATTGAATCATGTCAGCTTTCCATTCTTCTGCTCAAGGATGATAAAATGGTAATCACATATATATATATATACACTTAAGCTGGGTCAACCTACTGTCTCCATTGGGACATTAATAATCTCTTATCTTGAGAAATTACACTTCTATTCTACTATTGGTGTAATTTTCTATTAATCACTACCCATAAATAATAAATAGAAGGAAGCTGGACGGAAACCCTGCTGAATATTTATGAGCCTTGGGTTCATTTATGTTATTTGGACCTGCTAATTTAAGAGCTCTTAATGAAGAAAATAATCAAACACGGAGAGTGACATTCATATGATTGGTTTTTATTTGCTTAAACATCATATTTGGGACTTTGGTCAGGATCCTCTGTCTCAAAGAAAACATTTGATTTATGAACAAAGTGTGATCACAAGATCTTTGTTACCTTGAGCACAGCAGACACACAAAAATTATTCAGAGATTGTTGGCATGTTTTTCCAGCTGGTCTCAGACCTCCCTCCTACTTGCCTGTGAGTGACAGGAAATGCCTCTCTACAGTAAGTGTTTTCTATTTGTGTTGTGTAGAAATGCACTTGAACTCCATAGAGTGTTCTGAACTCTCTTATTGGCAACATTAATTATTTTCTCTTGATCTTGCTCAGATTGTCCTGTAACGAGGGCTTTGAATGCGGCTTCCAATGCTCTGGCCAACAGCCTCCATGACACAGAAAACTTCCTCCTTCAGGCTGGTGTGAAAGGTTCACATCCTCCCAGCTGCTCCTGATCTGCCATCACTGACACAGAGACAGACAGACAGACAGGGAAATGAAGACAGAGCTGGGTGGGTGTAGCTGATTCAGCCTGGAAGAGTTTAGATCTGCTTTCTTTTTTTACACATTCTGCTCCCTCTTTGATCCTGCCTACCAGGGCACTTAATATTCCCAATTAATTCATTCTATCACTGCAATCCACTCTGCAATAAAAAGCTTTACTGGTAATAGAAGAACTTTTGTGTCCTGAAGGAAGTTCAGTGTATTTGAGGGGAAAAGGCTCAGATATCAACAGAACAGACACAACTATCTATATGTATCTTACCTGACACTTTAAAAATGTGTGTTTATGTACAAACCAGTATGCACCTAAGGTTGCAACTATCTAAATTCATCACAAATGCATCTATTAATCACTTTATTTTTCTGATTGTCACTATAAGGAGTGCTACTTCTTTCACAGGAATGACAGTATATCACTTTTCCATCTGAAGAGTTTTTTAGCAGACGACCTCTCAGCCAGACTGAGAAAAAAACATTTAAAGTTACTAGTAAAAAACCTCATAGTTTCTATGCAGTGAGCAGGCAAAAGGAGTGTCCTAAAACAGGAGTTATGGATGATCAAAAGTTTTGATTGCATAGTGATAGTGTTCAACTACCTAAACCATTTCCATTTATCAAGAAAAAAAAAATCCAGTTTTCTTTGTGAAATTAATAGAAACAAACAAATGAAATTTTGGTCATGAAATTAATAGCAGAAAGTTAGTTGTTTGAAGATTCACTAGAAATACATACATCAGTATTCTTCTAATTACATTTTTACCGAGTTGACACAATAGTGTGGTGGTTTAGAGTTTCAAATCAGTAAGGCTAATATTATATTTACTGCTTAGTGTTTGTACCCATCAGAGCACAAATTCATAGTACTTATCCATTTAGCCATTTCATTGTTAACACTAAGTGAAACAGAACCACTGAAACTTGCAGTTCTTCTCACAACAGATGTATTTTATCCTTTTTATTCACACTTTTTAAGTTCCATCATTGCATTAATCCTTCATTTCTACAACACATTAAAAAATACTCACTTCATAACTGTTTTTATAACCAGTTGGTGTAAAAGCTAAAGTTTAAATACCTGCCCCCAAATCATTGAGTACCTCCCAAATCTTGTTATTCTAGAAGGATGTGCATGTATCACTTGAGAAAAATACTAAAAATGTAAAGTATAACTCCAGTTATGATGCTTAGTTTTCTATATTAAAAGGAAAATGTGAGCCACTAAAATCAGTACTTCCCCTGGAATTATTATTTCTTCCACAGCTCTGAATACAAATAGGCATGAGATCATTAAGCTTTTACCATTTATGGTCCTTAAAATCGATATCCCAATCTCAGAACCCTGTGTGTAATACCACAGAATAAAACTACTCAATGAGAAACATGCTGAGCTGGGGACAGCCTTCAAAGGGCAGAAAAAGTAAGTCAGCCCAAATTTCTGACAATGTAAGACTAATAAAAATAAGACTTCTCTTGTGAGATTGGAAAGAACTACACTGGGTCACTTTCAGAGGCACTCTGATGAGTAAGGTGACTTTTGTCAATGATTTACTTGCATTTTTTACATTTGCTTGCACAGAGTGGTCCAGATTGGCTAGATGTGATCCTGCTCTGCCCTTCCCAGAAGTGACTGCTCCTGGCTCCCAGCTCCCATTTAATGCATAATGCAGAATTTTGCCATGGGAGGAGCTAAAGACTCCTGTTGCATGGGAACTCTGTGGGAACTGGGAGTTTCCAGGCCGTGAAGATGCCTTTGGCCACAGGCCTTGTATTTTGGAATCACAGCTTACAGGTCCCTTGTGAGCAAAGCAAAGTTTTAATTTACACACTGAGTGACAGTAAAGATGACACATCTTAAATTAGAATAATACAAATAATCATATCTCCAAAAGTAAACTCATGAGAAGATGATTACCTTCACACCTTCAACACCCAATTGTTTTCTGACTGAAATACATTTTTGTCACATTATCAGCATCTCTTTTAAATTGCCTTTCATTTTTGGAGTATCCCTTTCATTTTAATTGCAGGTTATATATTGGATTACAGGAGCAAAATTTGTCATCCTTATTAATCATTATGCAAATTATTTCTTAGATATTTTGAACCATATGTATTTCCTCTAAAAGGTGAATAAAAGCTAACTATATTTATTAACTGGTGCATTCAATAATGAGGTAGTTCCATCTGCTTCAGGCTTGGGTAGATTTATGATTGTCATCTGTGACAACTCAATTCTGTGGGCTGATTTCTTTATAATTTTGGAGCGACGTAACTTCATCATTCTATTTCCTTCAAAAAGGTTGATAGAATTTGTAATTACTGATGGTGTCTGCCTTCTTTATAATGTGCTGAGCTCATAGATAATCTAAAAATACAGAGAAACATGAAATTATAAACACTATTCTCATATGGAGATTAGAATATTTGCTTGATTTAATTTATTTTATTTCTTTAAATCTGCAAGGATTCTGCCTCTTCTATGAAATAATGTTTTGAAATGGATGACCTGTGAATATGTGAGGAACAGCCTTTAACCTGACAGGAATAAAGCTGCTGTAATTAGACTAACAAGGGAAAAGAAAGGAAATTTGAATGAAACTCTCTCATTTTCTAATGGACATGGTTCAGGCAGGTTGTATCCTGTGGATTACCTCTGTCTGTGAATTGACAAGCTGTGGCCCTTGTTGAAGAGACCTCTTCAAAGGAAGCAGCAAATTTCTCATCTTCAGGTGCAGAAGCAACATAAAACCAATTCTAGAACAAGAGGAAAAAATGTCAGATACAGAAATGAGGTCACTAAGCTGGTTCCAGCATCTCTTTACATCTCAGCAATGTGGCCACAGAAGATTAAGCACCAAATCATACTGCATAATTCTTTACCAGTGTCACCTTATCATTCTATTAATTCATAGTATGAGAGATAATTTTAAATGAATTTCTGTTTCAGCTTTTGTGCAAATGCCAAAGAAAAATAAAAGATGACCTTGAAACTCATTGAAAGTCATGGTTAGGGACTCAGGCCAAGTTAGAAAAAGTGCTTTCTCAGTACTTTTTCCATGAGACCTTATACACTGGGAATTATAGATTATTTTCTGAAAAAAATAGTTGTCAGAGGTTTATGTTATGTTTAGGTTTAATACACACATATTCACTGTGCAGAATATAATTACTCTTCAGTTTCAAAGTAACCACAACTTAGTTAAGGAATTCCACAGGAATGGAAATAAATTATAGATTATTTTGTATATTCAGCTTCTCTACAGATTTCTCCTAGAAGATAAAAATCTTTTTTTTTTGTTTTTTGAGGGCAGCCAAAAGGGGGACTGTCCTAAATACTTAGAGCTTTTTCTATAATAAATCTTTTTTTTCCTATGAGAATTTTCAATTTAGCTGTATTTTTCTTATTACTTTAAGTGTATAGGCAAAGACACAATGTATCATATAAAATTATCCTGGATAAGAAAATAGAATCTCTCTGATAGGATTAACTCCTTCATGAAATGCCCATGGTGAAAATTTTTATCAATACACATTTTCAAACTTGATCACTGCATTTATCCCTAACCTCACTTGGATTTCAGGAAAATTTCTTACCTCAATACAGAATTTTAGCACATGCTCTACCTGTTCTTCATAACTTTATGCTTCCATTTATTCTAGTAATGTTAACACTCCCCATAATTTCTAATATATTTATTATGCTACATATCCCCAGTAGTCTGTAGAGCACTTTGATTTGACAGCGACCGGAACTGATCTTTGGGCAGGACCAAAAAAAAATTTACTTCTGTTCATGATGTCCTTTTCTTAAAAGGCCTATTTGTAACTTTTATTGCAAAAATGAGTTTAATTCTTACTCATCACCAGAAAGGCAAAATGGGAGCTATATTTAATCTTCAGCACTGACAAATACTTCAAATAGAAATGTCTTACATCAAAGTGTAGAACATATCAGTGTAACATCCTGAACATTCTCAGTGAGAAGTCAGCCCAAGTTGAATTAATTAAGCTCTCAATTTATTGTCTTTATCACATTTTTTTCTAACTCTGTGTGTACTCAAGGGCCTTATCTAAAAGAGAATATTGTGTTGTTGCTTTTTTAAATTACGTAAAGATAATACTAATTAAATCTGTCTGAAAACTGGGGTGGATGTTTATTAATGCTTTGTGAGCATGTAATACAGATTTTCAACGAAAAAGAAGTTTTGGTTTTCAATGAAAACAAATTTGAATGTTAAATCTAATAATAATAATAATAATAAAGATCACTGGCTACTGTTAAAAACACTCATGGAATTTGGGCTTTTCCTTGTGATTCAATTTTCAAACGAATATTTACAATTTTTCAATGAATAATCTCTTTAGACAGACACTGAACTGACATATGTGACAAGAGAAAAACTATTTTCTTGTCCGTGGCACATGTAGCTATAGAGTTAGTGTAATATTCTCATCCTACCAATAAAATTACTGTCTGTTAAATAGGGGAGGATGCCTACAGCTGATAGAGCATCTGAGACAGATTAATTTGCTGCTTTTTCTTTCTGCTAAGACTAGCAGATAAGGTGACAATTAGTGTCATTTAAGTTTCTCTTTCTGTTGGTACAGATGTTTATGACTGTATTTAAATAGTCACTTACACCCTATTTTGAAGCTGCATTTCCAACTGTATACTTATATTAGGCCAGGTGAATCCACTGAAGGGTGAATAGTGATGACAAGAAGAAAATAAAATGTTCATTTACTTCTGTACCTAGACAGGCCTACAGTTATATGTGTGCATTATAATTTGTAGCTCCTTAGGCATGTCATAGCATGATTTTTCACCTACTTTTTGAATACACTTAGAAGATATTATACAAACACATAGCATTTCAATTGAGGGAAGGGCATTAAGTGACAGAAGCAATAACACACAGTGTCTGTGATGCAAAATGCACTGCTATGCTATGAGTACTTTGTTGTTACAAGGTTGTGTCAAAAAATGTCAGCACAACATAATTTTGTCTTGTATTTGCAGGGTTCCCAGACGAAGGAAGGAACGATGGATCTGACTCCATGTTCGTAGAAGGCTAATTTATTATTTTAAGATGCTATATTATATTAAAGAATACTATACTAAACTATACTAAGGAATACAGAAAGGACACTTACAGAAGGTTAGAAAGATAATAATGAAAACTCGTGACTCCTTCCAGCATCTTGACATAGCTTGACCCTGATTGGCCAATAAGTCAAAACAATTCACATGAAACCAATGAAACAATCACCTGTTGGATAAACAATCTCCAAACACATTCCACATGTGAGCACAACACGGGAGAAGAAAATGAGTTAAGAATTTGTTTTCCTTTTTTTCTCTGAGGCTTCTCAGCTTCCCAGGAGAAAATCCTGGGCCAAGGGATTTTTCAGATAATATGACTTCCACAATCTTGTCTTCTGAGAATCTTGGTGGTTTTGGCTGGGATTGAGCTAATTTTCCTCAGAGTGTCTGGCATGGTGCTATGTTTAGATTGTGTGACCCAAGCAGTGTTGATAAGACAGGGATCTTTAGCTATGGCTGAGCAGTGCCTAATCAGCGTCAATAAAGGACTCTTCCTCATGCTGTACAGCCAGGGAGGATGTTGAGGCATGTGCCATAGGTTAGGAGGGGACATGACCAGGCAGATGACCAGAGCTAACCAAAGAGATGTTTCACATAAAGAAAAATGAGGATGTCTGGAGTTATGGCATTTCTATTTCAAAGTCCCCATTAAGCACGATGGAGCCTGGCTTTCCTGGGGAACGCTCCAAGCAGCTGCACAGCCATGGGAAGCAGTGAATCAACTCCTTTTGCTTTGCTTGCATGTGTAGCTTTGGCTTTACCTACTAAATTGCCTTTATCTCATCCCATGGGTTGTCTTGCTTTACCCTCCTTGCTCTCTCCCCCAGGAGCTGCAGGGAGCAGCACATCCTGCAGTGATAAGGGCTGTGTGGGGCAGAGATACATATTGGGGTTAAAACACAACAGAAGCTGACATTCAGGGTTTTTCCAAAGTGCTAATCCTCAGAGGTGCCTGCTCAGCCTGTATTGAGCCTGTTGAAGGGATTTTTCTCTCCATACCTGCAGATGGCTCTGTGATCAGAAGGATGGAAGGAAGAAACCTCTGTTTACACAAAGGATATCATTATTGCTGCTGTCCTCAGCACTTCAGAAACACAGCACCACATTTTTAAAAGTAGTTTGAATGCTGCTAATATGAAACTAATATTGGCTAATATTGTCAAAACTGTGCAACTTCTGCACTCTGACACCTTTTGCCTATGTTGGGGCAGAAGTAGTCTCCCCCACCAATTTCCTGTTGTCTTAATAGCATATGGTGTTTTAACCTCCACTTCTCTCAATTTTTCTGCCTTTCCCTAGCTGAATCACTCTGCATAGTGAAAAGTCCATGTATTAAAAAGGCATGTTGAGGCTTTCTAGCCAAGTCTCCACTCAAACTAACCAGACTTTCAATTCTATTATGTACAAGAGAGAATATTGATTTCCCCACTCTCAGTAAGACTATTTTATGACATGAGGATGAAACAGATTGTATCATTGAGAGCTGCATATTATAAATGGAATTGCTGGGAATAGTGAGAAAAACTAGAAGAATTGGAAATGTCTTTGCTTTACTTTTGGTTACCTAAACTGTGTCAATTTATTATATTTAGTAGTCAGAGAGCTTGTTAAAAACCATTAATTAATATTAACAAGAATTCCAATTATACTTAGTTTAAAGAAAGAAATCCAAGTATCTTGCAGGGATTGCTTTGGACACTGTGGCATATGCTGCTATGATTTTGTTTTTCAAATACCTTATGTACCTGCCCATGTCCTGCAAATGCCCTAAAAGTGAATTTCTATGAGTATTTCTCAATCAACAAGTATATTATCCTTCAACAATCAAATTATCTTCCTGCTTGACTCAAAACTAGAGAGATTTTTTCTTCTTTCATCCACCTATGAATATTTATTACTCTACTAGGTGAATCTAGTAAGAGTCTGATTTAAAACCCATTCAGCTCAAAGGAGGCTTCCAGATTATTTTAATGGGATTTGATGCTGACCCTAAGACTTTATGTCAGTAGACATTGCTGGAGCTGTAAGCATCCTGAAGAGATAGGGAATGAACACAAAGGAGCAGAGTGGGGGTTGCATGCATAAAAAACTGGACGTTTCAAGTTTCACTAAGAGGTTTTTGTTTAGCTACTACATCAGCCGAAGCTGACTTTGGTATCTTACTCACAGGGTGTCAGAACTCTGCTTATTTCTGTCTTTTATTAGCCTACATTCTCTTTGATACCCACAAGAAAAATAGGATTGTACTGTGCTGCAAACAGCAGGGGGATACTTCCTGGAATAGCTAAGTTATGGTTTGAAGATTCTTCCCCAAAATAATGGGAGAGTATACCTAGCAGAAGTTTACAAAAAAAACTCTAGAAAAATATCTCTTGAACCAAAGTATGTATTTTTTAAATACATATATATGTGTGTGCAAGCTGAAAAGCACCAGAAATTTATTATGCACATATGAACACATAAAATGATATATAGGCATTTAAATATTCTCAGTGTCCAAATGGAAACCAGTAATGAGTGTTACATCAGGTCCAAATGAGGGCCATGGAGATGGCCAGAGGTCTCAAATATTCCTTCTGCTAAGAAAGTATGAGGAATTTATGTTTAGTCTGAAAAAGGGAAAGCTCCAGAAAGATCTTATTGTGGCCTTTCAGTACTTAAAGGGCTTATAAGAAACACCAATAAATACCTTTTCCCAGGGCCTGTAGAGTTGTGTGTATTCTTTATAATATTCCCTGAACTATGGCTCTGTATATATGAGAAAGCATGAATATAAGTAAAACTAGATTTAAAAAATATTTTAAGATGCAAATCTTGCATTTGTTCCTTGGTACAATTTAAAGCAAAAAACCATAATTACACTGGAATTAAGGATTGTCAAAGTTTGTTGTTAAATTTATGTTTACACTAATTATTTTTATAATAGTCAAGAATAGTTTCTAAACAGAAGAATTAAAAAGTTTGTCAAAATAAATTTAAGTATGATCAAAAAATATATAAAATTAAGAAAAGTAATTTCTGTTCTGCATTTTTGCATTTATTATTTCCTGTTAAATTTGAGATGCTTTAAATTAAATATTTCTTCCTTCTATTGCCACTGAAAGATGGAGCTAAAGTGGCTTATGTGGTCTAAATATCTTATATCAAATGACAATATGGTGTATTTCCACTTATAAGTAATTAAAGACCTGAACAAAAATTTACCAAAAGAAGTGTTAAAAAATGGGGGATAGGGATTGCGCAATATCTCTGTAATATGGGTAGACATCAAATTGCAGTGTGGATATCACCTCCACCATGATACTCCATGGGACAAAAGGGGGCAGCTCAGTCAGGTTCAAGTGTCCTAAATCCAACAGTGAAAGGACTCTGCAGTTCTTGGGGTGGCCTTTGAAGCTCCACATCCCAGGGCCTAAGGTACAATAACTACATTAAAAAAAAAGTGCAGGTTTAAAATTCCCTGTTTCAATGTTCATTTCACAGGCTGCTTTTACACCAATTAGGGCAACATGTAGTCCATGACATGTCTTGGTCTCCAAGTGTTTTAGGCCACTGAACAGCAATTTCCATTTTACAGTAAAGGTAGTGAAAGAGACTGAACACAGTTTCCATGAATGAGTCTTAAATTTCAAGGTAGA
>NW_005054375.1:2493223-2498053 GCF_000277835.1 Geospiza fortis
GCAGCATACGGCCAGCAGTCCTGGGGGTGGCTAGCAGCAGCAGCGAGCGGCAGCTCCGGCGTGGAGACGGGCTCGGCAAACTAGCCACCTGAGGTCGCGACCTCCCGCGTCAAGGCGGTCGGCTTCGCACCTCACCCTCGGACGAGGGAATAAGACAGGCCGCGAGCGATGCCAGCAAGTGGAAGAAAAGGAGGCAGCAAACAACCTCAGCGGAACAGCGTTGGTTTTATTGACCAACAAAGAAGGCAGCAAACCGGGGAAAGGCTGAGGGAGTTTGCCACAGAAGATACAGTGCACTGAGCTTAAATACAGAATAGGAGGACCCAGGCTAGACAGAGATAATTGGACACACGGGGAGAGAGACAGAGCATGAGACCAATGGGGGATGTAGAGAGGAGGGACAAAGGTGTGGCCGGGGCTCAAGGACCAACCACTACCCAGCCAGAGAAGAACCCTCTGGAACATGGGCCGGGTTGGGGGGTAACTGACACTTGTAGAGAGAGGTGGGCATACACGATAGACAAAGGAACTAGAGTGCAGATTGGCTGACATGGGGAGAGAGAGAGCGAGTGACAGGGGGCAGCTTACTCAACCATGGGAGGGACAGGCATGGAACAGACCAACTTTGAAACAGGATAAATGGGAGGGGAGTGGAACAAACCATCAAACAATACATAAAACGAAACCCGTACAATAATTGAGAATCAAAGAAAAACGCACACACCACAACAATTATTTAAACAGGCTATTTCTAAATCTTATATTTTGGTGCTGGTTTCTGCTGCAAGCCAAAAATTAAGTGTGTGAAGTGTCTTAGGAGGCTGCAAAGTCTGACAGGAAACATTAATACTTTTTTTTGTTATATGCAAGTATGTTGACAAATATATTTGAAATTATATGGCATAAAATTTATATGTATTTATTACTCCTTGAAGGACAATTATTTTTGTATCATTTTACCAGAAAATTTATCAGCACTGGTTTTATTTCCCTGATTATGTAAACCAATTTCCAAGCACATTTACCTTTTATCCTGCACCATTACCAGCAGTATGAAATGATTTGTAGATAAGTCATTAATCATTTCCTTTTATGTTTAGTGCAATAATATTAATCATGAGCAAACAAATTGAGTAATCACATAGCTCTAATATGTGATTCCCTCAGGACCCCAGTTGTAATTTACTAATTACAACCATGACACAATATTAGGCTCAATCAAAAAGTGCAGTTTACTACTTTAATAATCTTTTAATTCCCAACATGCAGCAGCAATACCTGGCCATGAACACGCCCCCTACTTCAATGGAGGGGACCAACTTTAGTGTGGACCTTTTCCTGAAGAATTAATGAAATGATTAACTTTTTCAGATAATTCTTTATTTAGCAGGAAAAAAAAATCTGGTTCTTGCTTATGATCTGATGCACAGTAACTATAATGCTGACTAAACCCAAACAAAATAAAGCAGAGAGGCTATGAAAATCTATGCCACTCTGATAACATGGTTTCTTAAAAGTTTTACATCTATTTTTCATTTTTCATTCATCTGTTAAGATACTATCATAAATGTGAACGTTTTGAGGAAGGGTAACCAAAGTGAGCAGTCAGTGCTGTAAAATGAGTACAATGTGATATGCACTTAGGTCTACAGTCAAAAAATCACATTTTTTTTTACATGACCTTAAGCAAAGGTATCTTTTCCTTGTACTTGGTTGTTGTAGAGTTGTGTTAACCTTTGTATTTCAGCAGGGGTCCACAGAGCCTTATACAATGTTTCAGAGGGGACTGTTTAAACAGAAAAACAAGGTTCTCAGTTCTTTGTGTCTAAATACACCAATGTAGGTTGAACATGGCAAACATTGCTAAGCATTTATTCTAAACATTTTCTGCAGTCACCTGTTGGAACAATGCTCTGCATCTGTGAGGAGTTACCTACATGTTATTGTAGAAGCATTAATAACATATATTTTGATGTTTCATTTCTTGGCAGTCTTTAAATCCTCTGTGCCTTTTTAAAGGTCTTCTGTCATACAATCATAAAACTACCAAAAGACACTGGTTTTTCTTCAAAGCATGCATGGCTCATGAACATTTTCATTAAGCTTTATTCAGTATCTGATTATTCCCTCTTAATACATAAACTCACCAGAAATTTTTACCAGCAAGTATTGAAACAAATTTCTATATCTCTCAGTTGTGATGAAAATGTCTGGGAAGGCTTTGGTTGGGCAAGTTTCTGTGCTATAATGTGTTGTCAGTTCTGAAAGGGGTTTCTTTTGTTTGTTTGTTTGGGTTTTTGTAATCATCTGCCTTTATTATAAAAGGTAAATAAGGTAAATATATACATTTTCGTTTAAAAACTTTAGTTTGAAAAAAGGTAAAAGAGGTAAATATATATATTTTAGTTTAAAAAACTTCCTTAAAGATACATGAATAATAGGAGACCTTATCAAGTAGACTCTCAGAATGAATATTTTGCTATTTTACACGTTATACTAGCTTCATCATAATCCTACTGGAAACCCCTTCTTGGTTTAATGTTTGCATTATCTCTTCTTCAGTCAGTGTTATATTCCAGAAGTCTTTAGTGAAAAATATTATCTACTCCTCATATTCTGTTGGTGAAAAGATATTTTATTTAATACAATACTTTCAGTTATGAAGTCTTTAATATAGTAGTATTTCAAAGAGCTGTACTTGGGAAAAGAGTTAATGTGTTATCTCTTAAGAGAGAAATTTGTGTGCTGAAAGAATATTATGGAGTTAAATTTCATCTGAATGCCTGACTTAACTATGGACCACTACATGATTATGGCATCTCCAGCATGTTCTGAATGGAAAGACATTTGAACAGCACAAATCTCTGCTAACTGTGTTACCCTGCAGCAGAAGCTTTGAGATCAGCAATACCACTGACAATTAGGATGTTGACATCTGACCACTGACTTCCTGATGGCTTTGTTGTTATGTTAAATTAAGATTAAAATTCAACATATACAGAGATTTGATGAACCATAGGAGATTCATATAAACTGAACTCTTTTTAGCATTGTCAGTGATGATTAGGCCCCTTGAAAATGCAGGGGGTTTTTGTTTTTATTTTATTAGGCTTTTTTGTGATAGAAATCAGCTTTTTTTTTTTTCCCACTGTTCACACTTCATTTTCATAAAAATATTTTTTTGACACTTGTAAATTTATGAAACAGAGACCAGGGATGAATAGATGATATAACAACACTGAAGCAAGAGTTTGGTGAGTTCTTCCTGCTGTGTGTGCTATTGTGCTTCAGTATTCGTCCCAGAAGAGTTTGGAGGAGACAAAAGTATAAAACTAAGGAATTAAGAGCAGAAAGTAGGGCAGTAGTCACAAAACATTGAATTTAGTGCATAATGGGTACAGTGCACTGACAGCAATCTGTCAGCTGCACTCTTAGCTGGGCACTTGATAAATACTACCAGTAATTCTTAGTGGAGTAAGAGATGGGAAATGTGACTACAAAGAGGAACAGTGAATTCACTCAGAAGAGTGACATGATTTGGTGGTGTTTCCTTAAGCCTAAAGGTCTTCTGGGCCCCTAGAGTTGTGGGAGGGGGTCACCTGCATTCCCCAATAGGTACAACAGACAGCCTGTGCAAGCTGAAGAGCTGCCTCAGTCTCTGAGCGTTAATCTTGTTATAAAATTTGTCTTGCAACCTGGTTAGCTTTTGATTAATCAACCTAAAGATAAGAACCAATAGTCTCTCATAGAATTCCAGAATGGTTTGGGTTGGAAGGGTCCTTAAAGATCACCTGCTTCCAACACTCCCTGCTATGGGCAAGAGCACTCCAGTAGACCAGGTTGCTCAGAGCCCCATTCAACCTGGTCTTGAGCACCCCGAGGAATGAGGCATTCATAGCTTCTCTGGGCAGTCTGCTCCAGTGTCTCACCACCCTCAGAGTTATGTTTTTTCCTTACATCTAATCTAAATCTGCTCTCTTTTAGGGTATAGCCAGTGTCCCTTGTCCTATCACTACATGCTCTTGCACATAGTCCCTCTTCAACTCTCTACTAGGCATCCTTTAGGAACTGGAAGGCTGCTAGAAAGTATCTCCAGAGCCTTCTCCTCTCCAGGATAAACAACTCTTGGCCTATATTCATGGCAAAGCTGCTCCAGGCCTCTGATCATCTCCTTCTTGTACCTCTCTTCCTTGCAGGACTTTACCCCACTCTCTGCTCTCCTGATGTACAGGGTAGTGAGCTTGTTTATGAACCCTCCTCACATTCCTAAGGATGTTGAATTCCACTGCTCCATGGTCACTGCAGCCCAGGCTGCAGCCCAGGATGCCCCTTCACATTTTCCAGCACAACCCCTCAGTGTTGGTGAGAGCAAGGTCCTGCACAGCACCTCTCCTTGCTGTCTCCTGGGTCACCTGGAGAAGGAAGTTATCATCAGCACATCCCAGGAACCTCTGGGATTGCCTGTGCCCTGCTGTTTTGTTCCTCCATCCTATATCAGGGTGGTTAAAGTTCCCCATGAGGACCACATGGGGAATATGAGGCTGCTCCTATCTGTCTACAGAAGCATCATCTGCTCAGTTGTCCTGGTCAGGCAGCCTGCAGCAGATCCCCACTATAATGTCACCTGTCCCTGCCCCCTTTAGTCCTTACCCATAAACTCTAGGTCAGCTACCCACCCATCCTCAGGCAGAGCTCCATGCACACCACACGGACAATCTGGAGGTTGCAACTTCTTTTTCAGAAGGGTATGTATATTTTACATTATTTTTTTCCAGAGAAAAATAAAAGCTATTGCCTCTACCAGCTGCTCTGAAACTCTTGAGTGTGGTA
>NW_005054375.1:2498063-2500314 GCF_000277835.1 Geospiza fortis
ACTCGTTCCCTTATGACAGTGTAGAAATGGTAAAATAGTCCCATATTCAACATAGGAATAATTCAGGCCCTTTAAAATGTGGATCTAAATTCTTGATGCAAAAATGGCTGTAAGAAAGTACTTGTCTGACTCTTTGACAATTTGCTAAATGTAGCAAAGAGAGTGAACATTTGTATTAGATTTGCTAGGTGAGTTTCTTTTTTACAGGTAAGGAAGAACTATTTAATGTTTTTCTGGTCATTGATCCCGCCTATTATTTTTCATTCAAGAATACACAAAATGTGAGTGACCGACTGCCTGGGCGAGTGTTTTTTAGTAAAAGTTAATCTACCACAGATATTGAACAGTCTTTCTTATTTTAAAGAAATTAGTGATTTTACATGCTTAATTTCATCAATCCTATGCTGCTTTTATGTTAACACCTCACTGCCACGTGGGTGTTTGTAAATAAAGGTTCAGAAATGACCTGTGTACAACATTTTGCAGAAAAGTAACACCACACTTTTTATTTTAATAGCTACAATTAGTGGATGAAATGTGCATTAATCTGGAGATATAAATATGCAAAATTTGTTTTATATATACTGTGTATTTAGGCCAGCCATCCACACACAAAATCTTTTCTGGTCTGTAAGACTGTTAATGAAAATTGAGGTGGAATATTAGCAAGAGGAGCTACGAAAATAAAAATATTTGTTCAGGGTCCTCCAAGGAAACTGTTCAATTTTCTCATATTGAGAAGGGCAAAGCTTTGAAGTATCAAGCACAGGATTCCATTTGATCTCAATTCTCTGAGTATACCATGAAAAAGGAAACATCCCTTTAGGAAAACAGAATGGAAACATTGTTGTAGAAAGTTAATGACAAGTTATATGTGCCCAAACTAATAACAATCATAATAATTAGGCTTAAAGCATAAAGGTCTGAGAAAAAGCCTATACCTTCAACTTTAATAATTAGCAGCAATTAGGTTGTTTTCCCACCAAGTACTTCTATTTGCTCCCTCAATGCAATTTTTTAAAATGGTTTTCCAAAGGGGAAAAAACCCAAGACTGATTAGCTAAAAATATAGATGCCAAATGCAGAAGATAGTCTGAGAAAATAACATGAATAAAATGCATCCCTATCAAAATGTGCTGCTTGCTGCTGAACAGCAGCACAGCTAATGTGGAGACCTGTCTCATTGCTGTGTAAAACTTTCAGAGTCTTAATTAAAAGTGAGAAGAAACAAATTGTCTTTTTTCTGTTCTGTCAGCCACAAACTGCAGCCTTGTTGAGCATTCCAGCTTGAGACACATATGGAGAACTATCTATTATTTGATATCCCAAATTTCAACAGAGGCTTCAAAACAATTATCAGTATCTGTAACTTACTGATACATCTGATGCACTGTAACTATTGTCATCAGCAGGTATATTCCTATTCCTATTTATTTTTTCTCACTCTGAATAACAGATGAGTTGATAATTGCAAGTTTAAGGGCTTCTGGACATGTTAGCTCTATGCACAATTTTTTTTTAACTCTTTTGCCTTTTGGGTGTTCCAGTAGGCAGTAAGGAAGAAATAGACTGCCTTGTACCCTACTAAAATAAGAAGGAGAGAGACATATTTTTCAAATGTACCAGAGATAATTTCTTTTTCATCATCCAAAGAAATTCCTCTGCTACATGCACAAATGCATCTTATCAAGTGAAAAAGCATTCTATCTTTTCAGGTTAAGTGTAGAAATTAATTTTCTTTTCCTCTCAAGTGCACACACAAAAGTGAGGGGGCTCAGAACTGTCTCCTTGGCTAAGAAGTAGCACATTGAAAATCTGAGCCCTAAATTTAAATGAAAAAAAAAAAATCTGAGCTTTCTTTTGTAGAATTTCTGTTCTGTGAAAGCCTTTAAGAAAAATCCTCCAATATCTTTGTATTTCCAGAGTTGTTGTGATAATGGGAGATTCCCAAATGTCCTGCTAGAAATTTTAAAAGATATTTCAGTTTGATGGACTCAGCAAAATGACATCTCTGAGCAGATCGGCTGAGGGTTCATACAACTTTACTTACCAAGCTCTGATCCCACAAAATGGAGACACAGAAAGGTATAAAAGAACCTAGTGAGCTAAGTGTCTTATAAAGCTCTGAAGGAGCTGGAACAAAGCTTACCTTCAGTACTGGATAACAATTTGTCCCATAACTGCCTTCATCCATCTCCAAATCTGTGATGAAAATGTTGTCATGAAAAGGCTGCTGTCATGGCAGGGGAAA
>NW_005054375.1:2500344-2625580 GCF_000277835.1 Geospiza fortis
TCCTGCTGTCAGTTTCTGTGTCATTTTCCTAAATGCTGTTTTATTTCTCAGTGAGTGAGGCTGATATTGCTACCTTCAACATGACTTAACTAGTTTGTTCCCATTCGAGGCAATGGGCTCTTTCATTAATAACTTGCATAACTCATAGTTCATGATGGTATTCTAAGCTATAAGTAGCATCTAAATTATTAGTTAACTGTTCCTGATCTGAAGGGATATAAACTAAACCGGCAATCATAAAATTGAGCTTAATGACTGATACAGAGTCAGAAAGAAATATATATGCATACTTATTCTTTAAAAATGCTGATTTCCACATCATTATAAAACTGATAAGAACAATGTATTTGGTATTTATGTCAGCTTTGGCAGTTACAGACATATTTTCATTATAATTAGATAAGTGTTATTACCTATAAAACCCCTATTTCTTACGCTAAAGCATTCAACTTACTGGTCATGTATATAACAGATCTGGATTGTCCCAATGTGGATATTAGATTTTTTTTAAATAATGAGTTTAGTGGTTTGATACCTTAATCATAACATGTTTTCTGTTTTTTAAGTGAGGGCAGCAACACAAGGAGTTTTGTTCACTTTGGTGCCTTTAAATGGTCTCAAGATAAAATGACTTTTGCAATTAAAAATGTAGCTTGTCTATTCCTATTGAAACTGTTGTTTCTTGAAGTATTGCAGAACTGGTTAAATTCAGGCTACTCTATTTTGTACTCTTTATGGAAAGTTGTTTTATCACATTTAAATAGTTCCATAATCTGCAGCCTAACTGATGTTTTTGAGTGGAATCGAAAGTGCTGATTTAAGTTGCTTATCAAAGCTTTTCTGACTAAAACCCTTTCTGCCTCTTGTGGAGACTAACAGGAATTCTTCAACTAGAAAAGTTTTGATTCCCTATGAACTGCTATATGGTTGCATGTTAAGAATTTCAGTGCGTGCTTTCATTTTTCTTCAAGAGGGAGAATGCTCATGATATTGGTTTTGTTCTGTGTCTCTCCTACCAGGAAGCACATCAACTATTAGAGAAAGGTTTGTCCAAAACTCTTGTTTACCATTACACCAGGATAAAATGATTTCAGAATAGATATAATTCTCTCTTACAAAGGGCCATAACTTTAAATAAATAGTCCTAGTGGTTTGAGCAGGGTTCCTAAGTGTTCAGACCTGTGTGTAGTGACATCTATGTAAGGAGGCTTTGTCATTAGTACAATTGATAAGTACAGCTAAAACTATTACTTGATTAACACAATGCTGCTTGAATCAGCAGATATTTGTGCTTTCAACATCTTTTTAGTCTGGATACAAAATGTGTTGGGAAGCTGTCAAGGGAAAACTCTGACTCAGACAAAAGTATTGTGTAGAGTAATACATAAATCATCAGGGATGTGAAATTCTCTTAGCAAAAATTTATGCAAATCCCATGTATTGCTTAGATTACTTATAGAGCTGCCACTCTCATTGATTAGATTAAAACTCATTCACTTTTCAGCACCTCAGTATGGTTTTTAAAAGAAAAAGTTGTCATATTTTGATGTCTCTATGAACTCTTAAAATATATATTTCTATGCCTTCATTCAGATGCACTCTGGTTTGGATAGGCTTGTTAAATAAAAAATGAATTCAAGAGTATCACTAATGGATTAAAATTAAAGAGAGGACAATAGCCTCTAAAATAGTAAACACACTTTTCTTAATCTTTGAAAATGAAGAAGAATAATTGTAATGTTGCAAATTCTCTTCTCACAGTAATTTGAAAGTTTCAATTACATTTAAAGATGGAAAAAAACCCTGTCACAGATACTTCAGATTAAAATACCCGGCTGGGTCCTTGTCCAAGTTCACAGTGGACTTTACTGAGAGCCAAAAAAAATTCAGCTTTAGAAATCTTAGTTCTAAAACACAGGTGCTAATGCAGGATACAAGCCTGTGGATTAGTGTTTCAAAGCAAACTGGAGCAAATGTGGCATATAATTGTTCAGGACGATCTCTCCATATTAAATTGGAGATCAAAGCTTCTAGTTGCATCCTCAGGTCCCAGAGGTTATGAAATTTTACTGTCTATGAAAATATTATTCACTATTTCCTTTACAAAGGGAAAAAACTGGAACACAACTTCCATATCTGCATAGTTTGTGGCTGTTTAACTGTCACAAACTGGCAGTTTATCTTAAACTCATTTTAAGCTGTTGCCACATTCATGATTACACCACATGTGTTGTTTTGATTAATCAACTCCTTTTCATTACCCAGCATTATCAACAACTGACATCTTCTCTGAACCACAAAATGCTGTGCTTAATATTTTTACAGAAGAGCAATGTAATGTTTAAAAAGAGGAATGGCATCATGGGAAGGTCAAAAGAATCACATAATTGCCAAGAATACCAGCATCTTCTGTCACTCTGTGTGTGCACAGCAAGAGGAAGATATAAGTGAAGTAACTCAAGGCTTGCTGGGACTGAATTGTCTCTTGTGCTTTTAATCCTCTGGGACAAATAGCAGGTGCTCCATCCAGTTTCTGCCAGATGCCAAAAGAGGAGGTCATGAGCTGTGAACCAACCTCAACTTGGCTGATTTTGCCATGCCCAGTGGAAAAAGATGCACAAGTCTTCACTGGACAAACTCAACAGTCAAATGGCATGTGAAGAAATAACTTCTCCATGCATGAACTAAATCAAGAGACTCCCTCCCTGCTTGTTCTTCTGACAGTTCAGTGCCACTCAACTAACCAAAATATTTTTGGTAATTCATGAAACCTAGAAAGGTAGGCAACAATCGGAAAGCACAACCAACAAGTTTTCAGTTAGAACGAGATGTAAAATAGGATGCCTTAGAATTCTATGTATTTGAAGTTCTGAATATACCTATTAAGTCTGGATGTTGTAATTTGCTTTCATGCTTCAAAAAATGAAAATGTAACCTATTAGTATAACGTTGATGTAATTAAAAATGAAACTATATTTTTATCAAACTGAGTGATATTTAATAGTCTATCTACTCACAATACAATGATTTTATACTGGTAAACAAAAATTAAACTGTTAAAAGAGCATTTTGATTTCATCTCTATTTTCCTTTGTCTACCACAAAAGTACAATGTATGAAAGTGTAAAACACTCGACTGTTCTTGGGAAATACAAGTTATTTTAGTTCAAGGAGTAAAAGCTTTAAGTTAAATAGTATTTGAATGTTTCCTCAGGATACAATGATATTCATCTTTTTCTCAGTACAAAAATTGATTGAAGAAGTAATCATCATTGGCATGTAATTCCTATTCCATTATTAAATGTTATTACCTACCCTGCACTGTTGATATAAGGGTTGAGATAATCTACCTAGTAAATCAAAACAATGAAGTGATCCTGATTAAAATAATTTACAAATATTTTATTTCTATTAAAATCATCCATCATAAAGATTTGCTTCTACAAATGCATTGATTGCTTTTGCTAGTTAGTAATATTTCACAAATTTGCTTCCCATAATGAACCATTCTGAGACCTTTTCATTTTGTATATGGCATAAGTCACCTAAATCAAGTCAATGGTTTCTAAATCTGAGCAAGATGATTAAAATTGGAGATAGGGACATTTTTCAGATAAATGTAGAATATTGAGTACTCCTCAATACATATCTGCACTGCCATATCTTGACAGCTGTTTTGATCTCTAGAAAATAACATAAATGTGCATAAAAATGAACAAGAGAGAGCTAAAGCTCTCAGAATTTTCTGTCCTGGCATAATTGTGCTGTACTGTTAAGAGCAATTATAAAGTTTCTCTAGATCAGTACTACAAACAATGAATACACCCACAAACTGGTTCAAAGAGAAAGAGACAATGTAGCTGCAAATATGCATCCTCTCTTACTGCAATTAAATGGTTCCTTTGGAAACATTGAAAAATACACATTTTATTTTTTCTCATAATTCTGCATAAAATTTCCCAAAGTCTTTTAAAATTTAAAGTATTAGATTGTTATTTGAATAAATTGCATAGAATTAATTTGATTTTGACTACCTAATAAAATAAAAACTATTTTTTTAATAAACAGGATGAAGGTTGTCCTGTATTCAAGTCAGTTTTGAAAAGGGCTTGTGGGTTTGTTTTATTTTAAGTACTTCTTTGTGGTGCCTTAAATTTATGGATTTGTTTGTGGCCCTTGTAACTTGTGCTATTTATATTCAGACAAAACTATGTTTTTTTCCCATTAAATCAATAAACCCAAAGTTATTAAAATTCTCTTAGACTAGACTTCATTGCTAGCAAACATTTATTGAGGAATACAACTCAGTGTGTTTTTAACATTACACACATCCCTAAACATCATTGAGTCCAATGGGCTTTATGGACACACTTTAAAATTATCACATATCCAAGTGTTATTTTGTGCATAAGGAATGTCAAATAGGAGCTTAGTTAATTCCAAAAACCTATTGACATCCAGCAACAGAACTATCCATATTTATGATCCACCAGAGTAAATAATTATTTTCTTTGACTGTTTAAAAATATTTTTAACATTAGAATTCACATCCATACCTCAATCAAAAATATCTAATATTTTAAATATTTTTCATCTAAATAGAATTTTATTAAGCATTTGATCTGGTTTGTATCACTTACATGCTCTGGGTCATAATTTTCTTCATTTATTACATGGCTGCATTTGTAATTATGTCTTGAAAATTCTTCAGCTGGGAGATAAGAATTCAGTTCCAAAACGCTCCATGTCAATTCTGTCTGCACAGAAACTGGTACTAGGCTTAACAGAGTAGATTTACACAGCTGTAAGAGCTCTGCCTTAGGATTCATCTTGTCAAAGACTAAGAACATTAAACACACTTTTTTTAATCAAACAAGAAAACAGAGACTGTTTATTTTCATCCACAAGAAGAATCTCATAAAGACAGTCATCTTTCATTTAAATCAGAGAGAAGTTTTCTAGGTACTCTATTTAAAACTGAATCAGGTCTCAAAATATCCTGCACACACACCAAGTAACTCCTGAAAGCATTCTCATAGCCAGGCTCATATGCTGACAGCTTTGTGGCACACTTGAACAACTTCTATTTGCTAGTGCTGCCTGAAAGGACTTGAAGAGGTTGTTTCTGAATGTTATTATGGGAGCTCAAATCTCATTATTCTCCCAGGCAAATGTAAGGTGATTTTTGAATAGAAAAAAAATGAGTTGCTGTTGTAATTTGCTGATATCAAAAGCTGCATTTATTAATTCAGTAACATCATCTTAGATAAATAGGCTTCAGAACAGAAAAAATAAAAAATTTCATGCTCCTGCATTCCCTGTGTATGTTGTGGTGTTTACAGGGTCATTTAAAATGTGTTACTACTAGTTCAGAAAGGGCTATTTCACTCTCATCCTTCAGTGTATTAGCTGCTAACATTTTCCCTTTTTGGTCTTTGCTCAGTAAGTAGAAAATATTCCACTGCTTCTGTTCATTAAAATTTAAATGTATCATTTCCTTACCTTCTTGAATTAGCAACAAATTTCAATGCTTCATAAAATATGTTTGATTTCTAAAATTCCAAACTATGAAGTAATTTTTAAAAGCTTTTTTGCTAATATTTAATTTTAAGTTCTTCCTGGGATAAAGAAATAGCTCTAAAATCTGATTATATTTTGATCTGAATCTGAAATGTAAAAATATATTAAACACATAGGAAGCCTGCATCAAAAAATGCTCAGCCAATCAGAAGCACAGGTCTAGATTCTTTTATTCTCTGACATCAGAATTATACCCTAGTAGTACATTTTCAACTTTATTTTCTAGAAAATATGAAAAATAAAAGCCAAATCATTGCTTCATCTAATTTTCTTTTACACATGATTTTTAAGAAATCTTACATGTCAAAAGTATTTTACATATTTATAAAAAAAATCCAAAAGCAGTAGAAATGTTTTCCTTCCTGAACCACTGAAAGTGTTTCAATCACAGCCCTTAATTTTGCATGTGTGGTCCTCAAGTATTTCAGGTTGAAAAGGACACCTTGGGAGATCTTTGGTTCAGCCTCCTGATCAAAGAAGGTCTGATCAAGGCTGTATACAGAAGGGAAAACTGCTAAAGACAACTGTACAAACTCTTGGAGCAGACTGTGCCAATGCTTAGTCATCCTCAGTAGTGGTCTGGATTTTGGATTTTGTCTTTTTTTTCATTTGTTTTTAGTTCAAATACTTATGTTTCATGAGCAAATAAAAAACTATGTAAAAATGATCCGTGGTAACCAGGGCGATTCTGCTGCACCATTCTTGTGGCTTGATACATCTTTTCATACTTTTTCACATAATACAATTTATTTAACTTGGTTGACATAGAATAGCACAGTTTCTCAGCAGGGGCTCAGCCACAGGAGGTGTGCAGTATTAAAGATGTCTTTTACTTGTGTGTTGAGAAAATTAATCTCAAAAGTCAGACCAGATATTAGTAATATGACTTTATCAGTAGATTAATATAAGGCATGTGCTGCCTGCAGTTTGGGGACTGAATGTTAGCGGGGAAGCTGCAAGCAAGTTTTATATTTAATGGTTTCCATAACTGCACCTTACACTGATATTTTACAATGACCAGTAATTTGTTGTCATATGTCACCATTAAATCCATGGCCCCAAGACATGTATCTCTGGTACCAGCCCTTTGCTATGTAAAATATGACAGACATGAGCCTTTGAACATCCTCGTGTTTGGCAGTGCTTTTCTGTAGGAAAACGTGTAACTTTAATATATATGGACAAGAAACCTTACTGTCAACAGTCAGTAATTCAAAAATCTTCCAGTGAGGGAACTGATGTTGGCCTGTCTTGTATCATCATCATAAATATTACTCTGGATTACATTTGATGTTTCTGCTCATGAAATATTTGCCCAGTTGATCCACATGCCAGTCTCTTCTGTCCTCTTTTAGAAAGTGATATAGCCATCATATAGAAAACTTTAGATTAATTTATCACTCAGGTAACAGTAACTGCTATACATCAAGTGGAGGATATTTTGCAGATATTATAGTAAGACTCAATATTCATATGTATTTATAGCAATGCATGAACATGATCTGCATAATTTTATAGATTTTGTTACCACAGCCTCTCCTAAATTCTATTTTCTCTTCTGGACACTCATTGCTAAATTTATAATGAATTGTTGCAATAGGTGTTAGTCAGCTGACTAAAAGAGACTGTGAGTGATACAGAAAACAAAATTTATTTATGAGATCTTCCCTTTTACACTCTAGACAAAAAGCTCTTGCTTCCCAAGAATATTTCAAAGGACATTGAGGTGATAGACTTTGTCCAGAGAAGGGTAACAAAGCTGAAGAAGATCTAGAAATCTAAATGTAGTAAAACATGTCCTGTAAGAAGAGGCTGAGGCCACTGGGGTTGTCTAGCCTGGAGAAGAGGCTTCTGAGGGATTTCATTGTTCTCTACAACTACCTGAAAGGAGATTGTTGGTATCTTCGGCATGTCTCAAGCAAAAGGCCAAAAGGAAATGGCCTCAAATTGTGTCAAGGGAGGCTCAGAGTAGATATTAGAAAGTTTATTTTTCTTTGAAAGAGTGATCAGGCACTGGGGCAGGTGTCCAGGGAGGTGCTGGGATATTGTCTCTGGAAGTGTTCAAGAGGTATCTGGATGTGGCACTGGGGGCAAGGTTTGGGGGTGATTATGGTAGTGCTAAGTTGAAGAGAGGACTGGATGATTTTCGATAGCTCTTCCAACTGTGATAGTACTGCGATTATAACACAGTCATGGCCAATGAAGTGGCAGTACAACCAACACCTGTATGTTTGTCTCTCTTACTGAAAGAAAGCACCTTCCTCTTTGCTGAGTACACCGGAGAGGCTCATACGAGATGACTGCAGAATCTGGACCCTACACAAATACTTTCCTTTGCTTTGGCTCATGGCTGTAGTAAATTAAACAAAACTCTGCTAGCTTGGCCATTTCACACACCAGTAATTTACAGCCACCTCTAGGGAGCATCATGCACAGCCACAAGGATTTCAAGCACAGGGTCTGGGTGGCTGAAAACACACTCTGCACAGGAGAGAAATATATGCATTTATTACTCCACTGGGCTGGTATGCGGCCAGGAGCACGTGCTGCTTTTGGAGAGATTTAGGGTCTGCTGGCCACAATACACAGAGTGGTCTAAAAAGTGGTAGCAAGGAAGGAAAAATGCAATTGATTCTTCTGTAGTGCCTATCAGCTGAAAAGCGCTCACTGTTCTTCAAATGTTTATTTAGGGAGAGAAAGGAGGGTGGTGATGATGTTTTAGAACCTTGGAATACTTAATTAGGAATGTGCATCTGAGGAATATGTACTTCTTTAGCTTGAGTCTCAAAATTATTTGTATTTTAGTGTTTATATGAGATTTTCTGTTGTGAGTTATTCTATGTTAAATTTGAGTCTATGTGGCATCAGAGGTTCATTTTATAATTCCCTCCTAGAAAATTTAAAACATTAGTTAACTAACATTCTGTTAATTTCAGAGAACTGCAAGGCTGTTTTTCTTTTTATTTTGTTTTTTGAGACGCCAAATGAAATCCCTAAATAAAGAAGAAAAAAAAAGGGTGTGCTTTGTTTTTGTAGAAGTCTCTGGTACTAAACTGCACTGTTACAAGTGTTTAAAGGGCTGAAAACCTGAGTGGAAAATTTTCAGTTGTGTAGTTCATTGTATTTATCTATGATATATGTTTCTGGATTCACTGAAATATCCAGATAAGGCCCTAACCTCATGGAAATCCTGGTAAAATAGGAGAAGGCAACCTGCTGGTTGTGTCAGAGCTGGGGCACCCCAGGTCCCATAAAGATGATGAAACCCTCGCCTCCTTAAGGCTCAGAAGGGAGAAGAAAGGGTGAACTGAGCTCCTGTCCCTCACAAATGGCACAAAGATCCTTCTATAGAAAGGCATCTGCTGCTGGCTCACACCTCTTGCTAAATTCAACAACAATCTAGCTCCAAAGCTGGGAAGGGCCCTAAGCAGGTCCTTTCCTATCCCAAGCACTAAAAATACTTATTACTGTTCTTGATAATAATAGCATTTAATTCAGGAAATAAGAACATAAAGACAAAAGCTTCATTCAAGTAGCCAGAAAAAAAAATTGTTATACTGGTGTGGACATAAAGAGGGGATTGCATGCTGTGTGAGTTGATATAAAGAAAGAAATCCTTAACACCTGCTGCCATAGACACAGTGATAACAAACATCATTCCTTTCTGGGAATCTCAAATCTGACCATTCACCTATAAAACACACCTAGCAGGCCACGTGCAGGAGGGAAGGTGTCCTGCCCCTTCCCAAACATGCAGGAGTCTCACAGGCCAATGGTCCTTTTGTCCCAAATTATGGTCTGGAGGTGATCATCCAGCAGAATGGCTCAGGGCCAACTATTTTAACAGATAAATAGGCAAACTGAGTTTGTAGCTGGAAGAATTTATTTCTCAGGGGCTCAGTAATGGCCTCCTATAAATGTGAATGTTGATCTAGACTTGTGTCAAATTTAAGAGCAGTCAAGTAACCTGGGGAGTGAGAATCAGCCATTACACAGTTGCAGGTAGTGCCCCAACAACAGAAATTAGTGTGGTTTGATTAGATTTGCCTAACAGCTTACCTAGAAAGAAGAAATTGAATGCTCCTGGCTCCTGAAGAAATTGGATTGCCTTTTAAATGGAAAGCAAAACTTTTTTTTTTTTTTACTGTGCATAATTATATAGTTTTCCTAACCTTTACAGTTTGTTGAAGAGAAAAGAGTTTGTTATTTTCAGGATCTTGTATGTTCAGGGGCTACTCTCTTTATGAGAAAAAACAAAAGAAAGAAGGAAGAAAAAAAGAGACGAATGAGAATGACATTAAAAAAATTATATATTTTTTACACTTCTAAAAATATTATTAAAGATATTTTGCAGTCCTAGTATAATATTTCTTAGAAAAATCACAATTTGTTTTCAAATTTATAGTAGAAATTTTCTTTTGCTTTCACATCAATGACATATAACTAGTTTTTTTTAATTTTAAAACAAAGCATTGATTGAGGTATTATTTTCTATTTCACATCATCTCATGCATTATTCTGACTCTTACTAGGATTTTTTCAGTTTGAGAAAAAAAACTGATGAAATGTCTAATTTGAGACTCTTTGACAGGATGGAAATTGTGATTAATTGGGACATTTACCTGTCTGTTTTGAAAACTAAAATTGAGGAATTTTGTGTCTAAAGAGTTGCAAATTATGAATTTAATATTAATTAGCCTTTTTTTTTGTTAAACTTGCTGTCTTCCTACAACCAAAACTCAGTCAGAAACATCAGAGATTCTTAATATAGTTCCCCACATGCTCTGCGTGATATTTGTTAATATCTTTGAGTGTGACCTAGAACAGATTATTCAGGGAGGTTCTGGAGTCTCCATCATTGGAGATACTCAAATTCTGTCTGGATGTGGCCCTGAACAACCAGCTCTAGGTGAAACAGCTTGGACTGGTGAAGCTGGACCAGGTGATGACCAGAGGTGCCTTCCAACCTCAACTCTTCTGTGATTATGAAAATATAGATTGGAATCAATGGAAATAAAAGAATAATAATCCTTGTCCCATTCAGATCCACCTTCTCCTCACCCTCACATTTCTATCTATGCAAGTAGTTGATCAAATAAGACAAAATAAAAAAATGGACATTCAAAATTTAGTCTGTTTTGGGAAAGGAGAAATAATTCACTATGCTCTAATTTAGGAGAAAATCTTGCTTACTGCTATCCTACTGTGATTAGCCCTTGTACATCACTCTGACTCCACTGAGGGGAGTGGAATTAAAAGGGAGAAAAACTGATACAATGCACTGATAAATAAGGCCTGTATGTTTATAAGAGGAAGTTTATTCAGAGCTTATATCTTTCATAATAGATCATTAATCAGAAAAAATATCACACTGGAAATGCTGTGGAGGGAGTATGATTCTCTGGCTTTAACTATGTTGGATTTTCTCTGTAACTAATAGATTTGAACTCCATTATCTTTATCTTCATTCCCCATTTATTACTTTTTTAGTTGCATTTTCCAGTTCTGCAGCACTGTTGGTTAGGGAACTCTTATCCTTAGTGTAGTACTCTTACTGTATCCTACAGTACCTAAAACATCTCTGAAGGACTTATTGCTTTCCATGGATCTACAGATAATTTAGCAGAATTATTTTTCTTTTGATTGTGGATATATATTATGCAGTTCTAAGTTTCATCTGTTCAGAGTACTGTTTCCTGCAGTAGATGAGTAAATGTGTCATATTATTTCACAGTTTTGTACAGTTGCAATACTCAACATTTCCATGAGATACCCTAGGGGGAAGGGACATGATTTTAAATAATATAAATGTCTGAATGCAAAAATAAATGCTTAAGGGTATTAGCACTTTTACAGAATGAAGGAAGTAGAAAAACCGCAAATTATATTGAAAAGTTTTAATGACTTCAAGGAAAGCTCTGATATTTATGAATATCAGAGAACTTTCCAAAAAATACTTGAGGTGAAATAAGAGCCACCAGGAAACCTGAAACTTGTTTTTTTCTCTGTGTATTGGCATGTTGTCAATCCTTTTCACCTGCGTTCCCACAGCCTATAGGCTCTTAACCATTTTGTTTGACATACCTTGATAGAAAAGTAGGTTTTTATTCTTATTAATTCCTTCTTGAAAATACGTATATTGCTCATTCATTAATTTCCATTTTAGTAAAAGAGTATGTTCACATATACAATAAAAGCATCAATTTAATGAATTTTTAATTTTTTGAAAATTAATTATCCTTCATTGTCTGAAACCTCTGTCTCTATGAATAAATGCGCAAATTATATTTCATGTAAGCTATTACAGGACACTTTATTTTGGCTGATCCAACCAGCCAGCACAGTCTTTTAGCAGAGAGAGAACATTTCTTTCAGAGCTGAAGATACAACATATGTCATCTCTACAAGCCTTAAAAAGGGTTATCAAGTACTAAATCCAAGGGTCTCTGATCCCTTGAAAGTTTGCAACCTGAGTAGCAAATAGGGTCTTACAAGTTAAATAAAGGATGATGGAAATTGATACCTGTACAGCAGCCTTATAGTACACCTGTAGGAGAAAAAGACAGTGTTTGTTTTGATATGTTACATTAATTTTGATTGGAATCACCAAAACTGTGTAACACTGAGATTTACTAATCTTAAACTTAATTTAGGGTTTTTTTTTTCCAAATAAATGAGGGGTGATGCAACAAGAAAAGTAATACTCTTGATATTAAAGTCTATCATTGAATTTTATTAGAATGTAAGCTGAAGTATTTAAGAGTGCTCAAAGGGGTTTTTCTTTCGTCATATCAAAATTAATGGTGAAACAGCAGATTTATCCATTGTGGCAACAGGCACACAGCAGTTACCTCTAAACATAAGTGATGCATGTCCCTTTCAGCAATCAGTGTCAGACCTGGCTGAACCAAGATAAGGATGTGCAAAGAGTTACTGAGCATCTCTCCTGAGGGGGTGCATTCTCACACCAAACTTTTAAAGAAGATGATGATGACGATTTGCTGCTGTCACAGTGGTAAGAAAGTTCACTGTTAAGTTTTAGTCACTAAGGTTCTAAATACTTGGCTTTCTGCTGCCAGTAGAGGGGAAATAAGGCAGCAGAATCTGTCCTCTCTTTGCACCAGCAGTGTGAGGCAAACTTTGCGGTCTAGTGGCTTCTGAAATCTGGGCTTCTGGGTTTTTGTGAGAGTGAAAAAGCTTTCTGGAAGGCAGGACTAGCTGCCCACTGCTCCTGGATCACAGAGCAAATATATACACATATGTAAAAAATATATATTGTGTAGAAAATACTCAGGCAATATATCCCCAAAGAGCACTACTTGGAAAATCAGGTTGCAGATTTCCTTATTTCTGATATAGCAGAAAAAATTGATTTGAAAAAAAAAAAGCCCTACAAAAACAAAAGCAAAACAAAAAAACTAGGATCAGAAGTAAGAGAACAAGTCATTATCTTTTTAACTGAAGTGTTAGAAAGGACTCAAGAACCTTACTTTGCCTTTTGCTTCTATATATGTGGGAGTATGGTTTGTTCATCTAGAGGAAGAGGAAAATGTTTTGAACTACCAGAGAAGAGAGACTGAAGATGAATCAGTTACCTCAATCCATACCTGCAGGAGTGTCACGATAGGACACGAAAGGGCACAATCAAACCACTGTTCTCAAGGTGAAGGAAGAAAAAGGGCAGTTTATTCTCTGACTCCAACATTTATAGTTTTCCAAAAGTGACAGCGGATTGGAGGGTGACAGTGACACCTCTCCAATGACACTGGTCAAACCATCAGTCCATCAACTTTCTCCTCCTCCATAAAGGAAGACAAAACAATGGGTTGTTTACAGAAAATGTGTGAGAAAGTTCACCACAAGAATGTCAACATCAGAAGGCTTAGAAAATCTTAAAAAACCAGGGTGACACAGGAGTAATTTCAGAGGAGAGCAGTCAGATGATCATTATTTTGCCTAATACAAGGTGTGGACAACACTGAGATGTCAGGTCTCTGAAACTCAGATCTGCCAAATAAATTTTCAGTTACAGGAAATTTGAGGAAAAACCCCAAAGTTATTTCTCCTCTCTTATGTTATCCTGTAACAATTTTCACATGAAGCTTGGTAAATAATTTTGTTCAATACAGTTTTCCCAGAATTTTCTATTTAGGAAATAACTCCAAATTGCTGTAGAGGAGGAAGTTGCATCCATTTTTTATTTACTGGATAATGCTTTAATGGGCATGGGAGACAGGTTTCATTTTCTCATTTACCTGAGGGCATCTGAGCTCAATTTTTTCATCTGACATTTTCAGCCATCACAGGACTCAGAGCCCCATCTCTAAGAGCTGTAAAATTGCAGACAATTTTAGCAGATCAATTTGATCCTGCCCTATATAATTTGCCTAATCAAGTGATAATCTAGACTAATCAATAATTGCAAACAAATATAATTACAATAGTGTAAGTGTTCAGTGTGGAAAAAACACAAAAAGAGGAACATGACATATAAAATATTTTCTGAACACCTAAATTTCATATAGAATTCTGCAGGAGTTAGAGACAACTGCCTCTGATAATCAGATCACAGAAATGCAGGCAAGAAGACATCTAAATTACAGGGTGCAGCTGTGTGCTTCATTTATTATCTATTCTAGATCTGAGAGGGAGGTGAGAATCCCCAAAATACCAAAGACTGTAATCACCATGATCATTATTAATCTTTTCTCACCAGCTGCACACAAGCAGACAAACACAAAACTTTGCTTTTGGCACCTGGTTAAACCCTCATGCATGTCATGTTGTTTCAGGAATTGGAGAGAAGGCTTATAAGCAAATAAAATAATTTTAGTTCTTCTTAATATGGAGCATTTTGATTTACCTTAAGATGAAAACCAGACTTAATAGTTAGGGGGTTATTTTTATGAAGTGGAAAATTTACTGGATATTCTATCATACTGAAGGTATGACATAAATTGCACATTTATTCATTATATTTTTTAAATCTTTTAAAATATACTTGCTTCAACGTCAAAGTAAAAATCTCAGTAAAATACAGTTAGCTGTAGGGCAATTATTTTTAGAAAATTTTAAGATTGTTCCAAAGAGGAAAGTTATGAGGTCTGTACAGAACAGCTACAAGATAGGAAGAAGTTAGTGTGCATTTGCTACCAAGTAAAAAGCAAATTCAATTTATAAAACTGCTTAAATATAAGCAACTCCAAATTTTATTTGCATATCGAAACAGAAAAGAAAGGTTCTAGTAATGTACAGAAATTCATACTTTTCTGTGTAGGTAATTAGAAGGATCAAAAAACCCTAAAATCATGCATAGGAAAAATGAGATTGAGAAAGAAACTTTATCTGCCCTTAGCTTCTTGACACAAGTCTGCACAATCCGTATTTATCTGGGGAATGTACAAATGTAAAGCAACTTGTAATTGGGACATGAAAGAAAATTCAAATCTTCTCTCTTTGTCTCCCTTAAATGAAATAAACCAGGAAGCGCTTACGGAAGAGCCTTAGTTATTGTTTTTCATTTAGAATTTTTATTGATCTGTGGAAAGAGGAGGCAATGATTTTTCTCTCTCTAGGACAGTAGGCCCTTCCTTCCAAGGACACCAAACGTGGATGCTGAATGTAGCCATCTGAACCAGTGAGTTTATTTAGTGAAAAGGAAGTCTGATGCAAAATCATCTCTGGAGTACAACATGAATACTGTGAGCAGTACAGTCTATAGCAACAGGCAAAATTGGAACAGCTGCTGAGATTTTGTTCAGCAGTCATGCATTTTAGGTAGTTTAGTCGGGATTTATGAACTTATAGTGACAAAAATTATTCTATTGATTTAAACTACTCAAATACCTCATTGTAATACCTGTGAAAATCAGTAAGATCCTGACATAGACAGCCGAAATTTTTGTCTGTTCAGGGATCTCTGTCTGATTTATTTTTGTTTCTTGAGGGGTTTACTTGTAAAATGGAGGGCATGGAAGAGGAAATTCCATTTTCTAATATTATGCTGCCTACCTGAATGAAAGATAGGTGCTTGAGTTGGAACTCCATCAATAAAAAAAAATAAATGAAATGGAATTGGAGCCTGAGCCTCTTTGATAAGGTATTCAATGACTGGGATGCAGAAGCACAGGCTGGGGAATGTATCATTTCATTTAAGTGTCCTCTGCAAGGTTTACCAGGTCCATGGCTGAGCCAGCACTCCTTTGATTATGTGACTGTTCAGTAATGTGTCAGGACTGGGGAGAAGGCACTCAGGTGATGCTGAGTGGGTTTGGTGTTGGAGAATAAGGTGGAGAGTTGATTCATGGAGCTATGGTATTGATCTAGTTAGCATTCTTTAATCATTCTTACATATTTTTATAATTATTACCTTTTTGTGATAGAAGTGCTGGCTGCTCCAGAGAGCTTGGCTTTGGTTCATTCTGCTGTGGTTACTTCTCACCTTTGGATGACTTTCACTGGCCCCTTGCTCTTCTCCAGCTCTGGGAGATATTTCTATTTTTGAAGCTCCACTGTGCTGCTGTGGTTAGCTTTTTGTTCTCTCTGTGCACTACCAATCCTGCCTGTGTTATCTTGATTTCCTCTAAATTTATGACAAATTTCGTCATCTTAGAAAACCAGGGAAAATTTTCATATTACACAGAGAGTGGAAGGAACGGTCTGCTTATTTACTGACCATAACACAGTTTGATTTGAGGGAAGAATAATAGTGCCATCATTGCTATAATTTATGTACATCAGTGTGGAAAACATAGATTCTAACCAAATTCATGGTGTGACTTTCTTCCAAGGAATAGGCAAGACACTGACAGAAAATGAGTTTAAAATCCTCCATGAGAAGTGATCAGATATTTTCTCCAAGACATTTCTGGGGGTAAATGCTGCTAGTTTTTAGCCACTATTTGCTATGTTTGCAAGAATATACCCCTTCCAATGACTGGGAGTTTATCTCATAATGGAATATCCTGGCCAAAATGAGAGAGAACATCCCACAGCTCAAAGCACAGAATAGACAAAAACTTAGTAATGGTGGTCTTCCAAAAGACAAGTGACCTAAATTCTTGCTGGATACTGACTTGAAATGAAGCCTCACCACCCAAATCAGTGTCCTGTAAGATGTTCAGGTGTGTCTACATAAGGAAAAGATACCCACCCAATCTAATGGGAGTTCAGAGGGACACTCAGTGCATTTTTAGTGCAGTGTCCCAGCTCCTTCCCGCTTACTACCACTCTCCTTGCAAAGACAATTGGCAACTTCCCTTACAAAAAATGTATCTTTCTATAACTTAAAATTTATGACTCGATTTGCAATGAAACATCTGCAATTTAGTGGTAGACCATTCTGTATATTCTTGGAAACCAACTACCTGTATGGTGAGAGACATTCAAGGAATTTGCCATTGGAAAATGATTTTGCAGTGCCTAGATGTGTGGTATGAGTGCTTGTGTGTAAGAATATTTAGAGTCAGTTTTATCACTTAAAACATATAAGGGGAAACTTTTAAAATATATTATATATAGAAGAAAAATATTTATGAAACATATTCTTCTATCATTAAATCTATATGTACTGCTTTTTTCTATCTTGAGGCTGAACAAGCATCATTTACCTTTTAAAAATCTTATTCATTTGTTGCTTCTTCTTGGACTGTGTGACATCGCACACTGAAACAATGTTCAGATAATTTTCTCTCTTCCTAAATTCCTTGGAAAATATTTCTATTTTGTACCTTAATTAGCAAATTCCTTGCGTAAGACCTTAGCATGCTTTCCCCATTTAAAAGAATTAAAAGGTTTATTTTGAAACAGATTTTACAGAGAGTCTACTATGAAGGTCAAACACACCAGAAAACTGATTTGAGGATCAGTTGCCAAGGATTGTCAAAACCTGTTTTATTTTTATTAGGGGAACCACAAAAAGACAATTTTTTTTGTCTTTCACTGTTCAAATTACACAGAAACAGAGTGGCATTTAGCCCTTCGACCTTATAAATAAAAGAAAGAAAGAAAAAAAAAAGCATCACAGAAAACATCTTCGCTAGCTGATCTCAAAATTCATCCTCTTCCTACGACTATCATGACCAAACATTTCTGTCCTACAGCCTCCCTTTTCCAGACCTTCAAGCAGATTTTTATTGCAAAATCTGGATCGTCACTATTTACCCAAGGTGTATTTTTTGAGGTACTGCATTTTCTTTTCAGCAGGTTCATTCTTTAGCATCACAGAGATCAATGCTGGATGAAAGACAGCAGGCTATCTCTCCATGGATAACAAAATAATTCAGGGATTATATAGTACCTTGTCATCACTGCCCAGCACAGGTCATTTCTACCACTTATCACCAGTAAAGGCAGGCTCCCCAGCAGCAGAATCACCAGTGCTCTCATTTGTTTTGGTAGTAGGTATCACCTTTGACTGTGCAGCCGAATTTCAGAGTATCATTAAAAAATCATTACAACCCCAAATGGGAAATTGTGACCCTATGCTTCATCCAGAGTAGTTTTCCTGAGCTCTCACAAAGATGAGAGCAGCAATATCAGTAATGTAAATAAATTGCTGCGCCAAACCATCGACATTTTTATTGTGGGTTTGTTTAACCCAGTGCTTCTTTTAAGCCTCTCTGAAGCACAAAGTGAACTCCTTTTTGCACATTGAGAGACTGGGGAGACTGTGTAAAGCTGCACCAAAGATGCTTCTTTATGCAGATCATTATTGGTGCCATGCTATTCATTTTCCATGAGGCACTTCATTTTGAAATGCCTTGATGCCCTGAACCTTAATGCTTCCTCTGAGAACTCTAATACCTGTAAAATCCATGAGCCAGTCTTTGTGTAAATGCTTTATATCACTCTTCAATTGCATACACACTATTAACTAAAAAGAGTTAAAACAGACTAAACCTGATTTGATGGATAGCCAGTAAGAGATGTTATTGACATCACAAACTTCTGTGGGACATGTATCATGTATTTTACAGGAAAGAAATAATTTTCTTCTTTGAGTCTGAAACTTTTCATTTCCTGACCAGACACAGCTCTTAGCCTTTTTTGCAGCCAACTTCTTCTAAATGGCCCAATGTCAAACAGAGTGAAAAAGTAATGGCCTTTCTTTATAGAAAACCTGAGATTTATGTGTGTATCAAGTAGACATAGCTATTAAACGCACTGACATGTTTGCTACTCAAAGCACACAGAGCAGCATCACCCAAAGAAACTGATTCATCACAACTGCTTAGCAAAGTCTAACTCCTTTCTTATGAAAATATGATAGGATTGCAGTAAGAAACTTAAAATTTATATCACATTTCAATCCAGGTAAAGGCCCTACCCATATAATCTAAAGGAATTAATGCAGTTTGTTTGTCTGTCTGTCAATGTACTTGCTTGAAGAGGGAAAGTTCTGCAGAGCCTTTTTAGAAATTAAAGATTTTAGTTTTCCCAGAAAAATAAAATATTCAATTACACACCATGAATAAGAATTTCTTTGGGGAAGATCTATCTGCATGGAAACTACAGCTTCTTATAGCTGTGAACCCAGCCTCATGAATTTAATGTTCAAATTCATTATCAAAGGTCATGTAAGGATTCTGGCTGGGGAGTGCCTACTCATTTAATTCTTTGAGCTCCCTGGGGACAAAAGCATTACCAGGATATAAAACAGGCCAGACTCTGGGGCTTACCAGCATTATCTACAACATCTGATCACACATATGTGATGGAAGGAGGATCTTCCATAGGACTGATCCCTATGGATGACAAACAAATTTACAGCTCCTGCTGACATGTAGGATCACTCCTCCCAAGGCTAACACAATCCTGCAGTGTGGCACAGCAGCTTCTTATGAACGGCAAGTTTTCTGTTCCTTCCTGAGGGAGGGACTCCTCATTATGCACTGTTCTTCACAGAGACTATAAGGAAGGTACCTCCCATTCCTCTCTGGTCCTTCTCCCTCTGGTGTGTGTTCCCACTGACCCCATAGCATGAGAACTTTCAGCAGAATGGGGTGGTGAGGGTAGCAAAGGACTTCATGAGGCTCTTCTGGAGGGATCCTTGATTATTTGTTTGCATGGCTCCTGAAAATGACACTGCACTTTCTGGATTTGGAAAAACTGTCCCTAACCTTCTTGGAAAGTTCTGTCTTTTTATTCATTCTCTGTGTAGGATTTGATGGAATTCTTGTGTGTTTTCAGCTGTAACAATTTCCTCTTAATTTTGACTTCCAAAGTGTCTGCAAAACTTTCTTAGTCAAAAACAGCACAGGAAAATACTCAGAGTGAGAAAAGGATTAGAAGCAGAAATGAAGTAAATATTGTTTCACTCCACTGAAGGTGGTAATAGATAAAACACAGGAAAAACAAGTCTTGTAATCTGGAAGTTTGAAAAAAGTTGTATGAAAAGCAAGTTACCTTTTTCAGGAGAAAAACAAGTGCTTGCTTGCTTGCTATTTTCTGGTTATGCAAAATGCTGAGAGAGATTTAAAAAGAGAGGATTTATTTACAATTCTGATGGAGGAGTAGGTGTTGAAAACATTATGTGTGATTGCAAGCATGATGTGGTCTGGGCTGCTAGAGATGGGTGTACAGTGCAAGGGAACTGCAGAGCACTGCCCACCAAGCTCTGCAGGGCTCAGCTCTGCCCTGCCTGGCACTGATCAACCTCTGTGATGTGCTCTGGGCTCTGTCCTCTGCCTTGGGAGAGCTCAGCTGTCCTGCTTGAAGAATACAATTAATATTTCTATCCTTTTTTTGCAAGGGGGGGAGAAAAGGATGAGAATAGATAAGTATTTATTTTCATATTATTCAGAAAAAAAAGATAAAGGAAGAAGGGTTTTGCTGTGGATAAAATGTATCTACAATGCAGCAGGTTTACTGAGGGACCTAAAATGAGACGAGATGCTTCTAATGCAATTGAAAAAAAGACATAAACTCTTTCCTGTTAGGGTGCTTGTGTCATTCATGGCACTGCAGCAATAGCAAGAAACACGGGAACTGCATGGAGCCTCCAGTCCCAGCCTCTGCCAGATAAAATGTGCTCATTGATCTGAGGGCAGGATTTTGACTGCCTGTCATGTGCATGTAATCTACGATTAAGGTTCTGGATACTTAAGACTAAGTGCTTTAGGGACAGTGAATGACCAGGGCTCCTAATCTGACCAAAACTTCACAAGCAAGAGACTATTTTAAAATGTTTGTAATATTTTCACTTTACCTTTGTTTGTGCTGTATTTTGTGGTTGTTTCCAAGAGCTGAGAATTATATTTTTCTAAAGACCTAAAATTGAGATTTTCATGTTTCCTGTTTGTCACCATTCCAACTGCACTGGAACCCAAGAATATTCTGCATTTTTTCAAACAAATAAAGATAATTTGCATCAAAATAATAAATGTAAATTTACACATACATTTCAATATATATGTAAATAATTTTGAAAACTTGCTCCTGTTTTGTGGGTATTTACTGTAGGATTCATAAGTAGTTGCAAATGAGGTGTCATGACAGGAGGTGTGCAATTCAATGAAGCATTAAAAAAAAAATTAATTGCCCACTTTACTTCTTAAACTCCTTTCTCTTCTCTGACCCCTTGCTCAGTTAAGTGCTTGCAATTTTTCACTGAAAGCTCTAGGAAAAAAAAATCTACTTAAATAGAGAGCTCAGATATTTTTACTGATATCTATAATCCCTGAAAGCAATATTGCTTCTGGAGTCAGCTCAAAGGATGCATGATATTACTATAAAACATATATTTATTAGGAGCTTCCCATCAGCTTTTACCTCAGGTAATCATGGGAATAAAATATTATATTAGACCTATTCTCTTGAAAATATATACATTCAAAATGGTCGGCTCAGGGAACTCACATAAATAATTTTTAATGTTTCTTCAGTGGCCAAATCCAAGCACAGCTGCAAAATTAGTCGCCTTAGAGAGAATGTTTCAGATTTGATTTACAATTAATCTCAAATCCCAGAAAAGACATCTACATCTGATTTTACCAGTGCTTGTCTTCCTCCAATGCTCTAGTGCTCTTGAAATAAATGTTAGATAAAGGTTTAAGCAAAAGTTCAGATTTATCATATATGCATTTATTTCAGGGACATTATTGTTTTTAAATGTCTAATTTGCATAGAGTTTTTGTGAAATGCTAAGGTAAATATTTTTTTGGTTCATTTCTGTTTTATTTTCAACAATAACATTAAGTGGATTAAACTGATCCTTTCTGCAACTCTACAGACGTCACTGGAGTGACATTAGGGACATATTAAACCTGTTTGTCTCATCAAGCATCAGCAAAATATGCTTGGAAAATGCTTGGAATTCAATGCATTTTGATGCCATCTCAATATAAAATATAAATTCCTACAAAGATTTTCCAGTCTGGCAGGGTTCACAATTTCATTTCAGTAGATGATATGAAACTAAAAACCTTAAAAGATGGCAACAAAGGCAGGAATAAAATAAAAAAAATGAATTATTAATTGTTTCAAAACAGTCTTGTAAGTTACTGTAATTTTGAGGAATTTTTCTTCCTTTGATCCCATCCCAAAGTATTGTATTTAAATTTTTAAAGAAGCTTAAAAAAGACAGTAAGCACAAAATGAAACACATGAGGTTCTCTTTGAATATCAGAAAACATTTTTGCATTGTTTGGGTGACAGAGCACTGACACAAGTTGCCCAGGGTTGTTGTCTCTATCCTTGAGGATATTCAAAAGTTGTTTGGACAGGATCTGGAGCAACTGGCTCTAGGAGACTCTTCTTGAGCAGGGTAGTTAAGATCAGATGATCCCTAGAGACACAAGCCCATCTCAACCATTTTGTGATTCCGTGGCTGGAGCCAAAGATGATCCTAAATTGCGGCCGCGCCTGTCGCTGAGCCCGGCACGCTCCACAAAATGGGCGCCACAGCCTGGCTGGGCCAGCCGCGTGGCCACTTCAGCCTTCGCTCCGAGCGGGGAGCGACTGAGGCGCACGGCTGGCTAGGGGAGCTCCTTCACGGCAGGGGTGAAGGACTGCGTCCCCCTGGAAGGCAGGGAAGCGGCAGCTAGCTAGCGAAGGCAGCAAGGACAAGGCAGAGAGGCAGCAGTTCGTCGCAGCAGGGAGGGTTTATTGAGGAGAGGTCGTACTATCAGGAGGGAGACTGCAACAGACCACCAATGATCCATCCCCAGGGACGAGCAGTTATAGATTCCCCGAAGGGAGAAGCGCATCACAGCATAATGAATCATAATACAGAAAGCAATGATGAACATGAAACACGAACTAATGAGGGAACAGCATAGGAGGGACAACCCCGCCTGCACCAATCACCCTCTGCCCTGGGTAGAAGATTCTGGGGCTGAGGAGTGGGCAGAAGAATGACAGGCAGGTGGGTTGCCAAAGTAACAGGGGAGGGGAAATCGAGATAATGAGAAAAACAAGGCGGGCATTATTGACGGACATGAAAATTGATACAAAAAGGCGGGAGTTACTGAGGAAACCTGTGACGGACAGATAACTGCGTGAGGGAGCAGGGGCAGGGGCGTCTGGGACAGAACCATCTTATAAAATACTGGAACCATTTTGAGTAACATAACTACAGCTTATAAAACAGACAAATACAACTTAGAACTACAACACCACACACCACAACACTAAATGAAGGACTTTTGCACAAATCTCTATTGCCTTAATGTTTCCTTTCCAAGAAAAGTGAAAAGGACCTGCTACATAGCTATGCTTTAATATTAGATTGCAAGATCAAGGCTAATTGGAAAAAAATTATCCGTTATTCCTTGAATTTGCATTTTTTCTTTTTCTGAGAACCATTAGAATCATAGCTCCCTTAACATTCAGTATTAACTGAATGTTCTGCCTTTGATTTTGTACAGCAAATTTATACTGAGCCACATTATTTAGACACTTTCATTAACCATTGAGACTTCTATTGTTTCAAAACTGGCAACAAAAAGCATGTTCCTTGAAATCAGCTTTATAACCTGACAGCACTGGAAATAAACCCTGCAGTCCTTTACTTTAAAGTACTGTCTCAAAACCAGCTTATGCATCCTTGCATTTCCTGTTCAATAGCTTTTGTCTTATGACACAGTAAAATATATTTTTAATTGTCTCATTATCTCACACACTTTTCCATGGATACTGCATATGAACAGCATATATTTAAGAAAACAAGGTCCATTTTCCAAAAAAAAGTGACAATTTTTTTTAAAAAATACGAATTTATCCTGAAAATCTGTACTCATGATCTATTTTTTCTCTATTTTTTTCACAACTCTTCTCTGCTTGCTGAAGCTACACAGTCTCAGGTTTTGCTCTGCCTTTGATGAATTGGAGTCCTGAAGGTATCTCCGGTGATGAGAAAAGGAAAGCACTATTTCAATAGCTTTTTCATTGAAGATAGTTGTGGTGTTCTGAGGTCCCCAAGATGAGGTGAGAGATGAGAATTTGACTCCAAGTTCTCAGAAGGCTGGTTTATTTTTTTATGATATTATATTATATTAAAAAAATTATATACTAACACTATAATAATGAAAGAGAAAGGATCCAGACAGAAGGCTAGAAAAGAATGAATAATGAAAACTCATGACTCCTCAGAGTCTCGACACAGCTGGACCATGATTGGTCATTAAATTAAAACAATTCACATGGTGGATAAACAATCTCCAAATCACATTCCAGAGCAGCAAAACATGGAGAAGCTGAAGCTTCCCAGCTTCCTGGGAAAAGAAATCCTGGTGAAGGGATTTTTCAGAAAATATCATGGTGACAGATATCTCAACAGAAAATGGAATTGTATACAAATAGAATTAGGAGAATAGGAAATTTTCCTAACACATAAAAATCTTCTGAAAAATTACCATGTCTGCAATTGTTCTAGCAAAACAATATGAACTGGATAGGAACTTGCTGGACACATTATTTCTCATGTGGAGAAAAAGTCCGTTGTTGAACCACATTGTTACCACTGCCTGCACCTCTGTCTTGTAAAAATTTAGGAAAGGGAGTCCCTGATTTTTCTTGGTTAACTGCAAACACAGCCAGACCAGGGACAGTTGAGTTTTCCCCTTCTTACTTGGTGTATTTTCTGTCTGTCCAAGAGCCCAGGAAAACTTCACAGATAATATTGCAGGGGAACCAATTTGGCACTCCAAGTCTGGTCTCATTACAACTCTCATGATCACAAAAGATAAAATAGGGTGGTGTTGACACGATAAGTCTGAGCACATTTGCAGTCTCATATGCACAAATAACATGAGTTCCACTATAAGCCTGGGCACATTCATTAAAATTTCAGATTCAAAAATACTGCAACTTATTGATTAGTGTGACAGGACTAGGTTCAGAAATTGCCATTGATAAATCCACTGATATCAGAAATCATAAGCAATAATACTACTGCAGAATAAAGCTTATCCAAAAGGCATTATTGTAGGGGAGGAGATGGGTACCTCCATTCGACCTCCAGTATACAGAAGTAGACTCTCCAACTGTCTTTTTCCCTTGAATTACATTTATATTGTTTTTTTTAAGAGAGAAGAGAAAATTTCATCATTAGGCGGCACTTGAGTGACTTAGTAATTACATGTAAAGCATGTGCAGGTTTTCACTTTACTAACATATCCAGGACATAAAAATTCAAATGTATTCTCGAGTTGATGAAACATGGTTCAGCTTTTGGTTGCTGTTTAGGTCATTATTTTGGCTTAATCCCAATTACCTGCATTGATTTAAGCAGAACATGACCACAACCCCTCAGTGCCACTCCATCCTTTGTTTCCTGCCTCTCCCAGGGCAGTACACCAAGTTCCCACAAAGTCCCTGCTCCTAAGGTTTGCAGACAGCTTGTTTCTGGTGAACTGTTGCCAACATGGCATTTCTCCTTGCTGAGTTTTGTCTTTTAGTATTTTTCCACAATCTCTCTCACTGAAATGTTCCTATTATCATTTGGTTTTTCTCCAGGAACCTAAAAGTTATTTCAGTTAGATGAGAGAGGAAAACAGAATACATGATAGCATTGCCAGCATAGCTCTTGCTTTTCTATTAAGAAAAAACAATAAGAGCTCTATTTGTATCCTGGTTTTGCTTTATTCCTGTCACCTCTTATAATTTTTTAGTCACAGTTTGCTTCCACTTCAGTGGAGTCTGAATTAAGAAAATGCTTGAGACTCAAACACTGAAATTTTTGCAGTTGTCCTACAGAGCAAGAGGATTGGTCTTGTGTAGGGCCAGGAGCTGAGTTCGATGGTGCTTGCGAGTCCCTTCCAACTCAGCATACTCTGTGATTCTGTGATTAAGGAAAAAACAGCTGTAGTTTCCTGAAGTGCAAAATAAAACATGCATATCATGCAGCTGGAATACAGGTTACTATATAATGCTAGGATATGTTAGAAAACAGTTACTTAAATGGAGACTTGATTAGGTATTTGGTTTCAGTTTGATAGTGTGAGCAGCAGCAGGTACACTCTCTCTGGGTTTCCAGTCAAGGGGAGCTTGGGGGAAAAAAGCTGATGCACTTATTTGGTGTAGTCTTATGTTTACAAGGTGTAAACATAAGGTCTGTGAACACATGTTTACATATGTTTACAAGGTAAACACATCCAGGTGTTGGGATACTCTGCCCAAACCTAGTGTTTAAATCCCATCTTTGTCAAATGAATCTGTGCTACAGCTCTTCTCAAATTTTGAAGTTTATATTAACCTTTCAGATCAGGAGAAGTCTGTGCTTAGTTAAGTATTCAGTGTAAACAGACAAGGTCTAAGGTCTTTCCTAGGTATTTAAAGCCTTTTATAGATTTTCTTTTCCAAATAATTTTTGCTTTTAGGTATATTAAATTTTGGACATATGGATTTCTTAGATTTACTGAGGTTTTTTTCCTGCTTCACCTGTTGCCAAATCACAGCTGATCAGTTTAAAAAAATGAAAATATGATGTAAAGTTTTAAGTCATATATCAAATATTAGCAGGCAGCTGAAAATCAGCTTTTATCACATCTGCCTGTGATTTTGCCAAAATACAATGAGACTTAACATTTTACTGGCTGCTAAAAAAAACCAAAAACAAGAAACAAACCAAATCCCAATAACCCCAGAAAAATAAGCACTGTAGAAACAGCACTGGTGGCATTCATTGAAACATCAGTGTAATGCAATATAATGCTGTGTAAACTTCAGATAGTGCTCTCACCCTCCTTGGTGACTGTGAAAACATTTGCTAATTGCCTCTACTCCCACGATCCTCCTCCCTTCTGCTGAGACTCTCCATCAGCAGCTGCATAATCATCAGTCTTTGAAGTCAGTAGCAGTCTGCTAACAGAGCAATTAGTTGAAGCACCACGAGCCAAAGCTGGTAGATGTGTTCCTTTTCTTTTTGTGACATATAAACAGCATTTACATGAACTTGAAAAGATTAATAATATACACATGGATTTGCTACATGCTTTTATTTTTCCTGTTTGAACAAGGTGAGTGAATGCCAGCTATTATTATTTGAAAGAGGGTTGTCAGTCCACAGAAGCTGGTGTGTCAGATCCCAGGATCCTGACCTACAACACACATCATGGGGCATCAAGAATCCACATCTGAAGAGCTGAAATGACATTCATCGGACTGAGTGCAGTCATTTTATATTGGAACCATCTATGTGAACTTCCATTTTGGTCAATGGGAAGAAATAGACTTATTGCTTCTTTAAAGTGCTTTATGTAAAGTACATGCATAATGGTGCATGGACATTCATAGATAGTTTTTTGATATTAACAAAAATGGACATAGTCATTGTATTAGTTGGAACTCCAAATGATCTTTCCTGGGCATCTGGATGTAGGAACAATATTGAGTATTTCTGGGTAATAGCAAAAACCCTGGTTAAAAGATAATTTCTCAGAATTTTTACTGTTACCTGTTGCATTTCAGTTGCATAGGAACACTTCAATATTTTGGGAAGCCTTGAATATGATTTTATTTCTTTTCAGATCCATAAACTTCAAAATAATTTCTACAGAAAGTCTTGCAGCTGCAACAGTTACATGAAAAGAGTCCTTTCAAGGTTGTTGCATTGATCTGCTGAAGGAGCTCATCAAGGCACCTTTACAGATACTTCCAAGTATATGCTTCTCTTTTTAATATGTTTAATGAAGAAAAGAGGGATAAATAATAGCATTCAATAAAATGTTCAATAATACTTCTTTTTATTAAGAATTATCCATTTGGAATGAATGGCAAGAACAAAACATAACCAAAATGACATAATTATGCCCTGATAATCCAGTCCTTTTAATTATTAATTTATTAATAAAGAATTCTTTAAAAGAAAGAGAAATGTAAAATCATGTTTCCATCTCCATCTACCTCTCATTTTTTATCTTATGCAGTCTCAGATTTTTTCAAAGACTGGAGGCAGATGACAGCGAGCTGAAGAATCACCTTTGCTGCAGAGTAGAGGAAAAGTGAAGAAAGGAAAAAAATAGTATGCATATTGCTATTATGTGATATTCAGTGCAAACAGAACTCTAGAGAGCTGCCCAAAGACAGCACCTCTTTACTGAAATGATTTACTATATTCAGACTCTGAGCCACAGATGCATAGTTGAAGTAACAAATCTTCCTTGTAAATGTGTTCTACTGCATCCACTACAGCTTAGACAATGCTAACTGAATTTGTTTCTCTTGACAGAAACATTTAATTATTAAAGTGCAGCATGTTACACAAACAGGCTAGAGACACATTAGGCTGCATTTTATTGAACACAGAACATTTTCTGATGTGAATTTTATCTTAAATTTACAACTAAAAATCTGGTTTGTGGACATATAGTATTAATAATCATGAAAAGCTATTTTATCATGTGTGGACAGACATGTGTGGACTGTGGTGCAGTTTTAAGGTATTTCCTTTTTTTAATAAACAATATGAAAGTATTCCCTTTCTTCCCCCCACCCCCCCAATTACAGTTCTAAATACAGTGAAGGTATGAAATAGCAGTACAGATGAGTCTATCATTGGAGTTGTAGTATAAATGGAACTTCTGTCCCATGGAGAAGGTCGTGTAGAATGCGGCAGGCCATGGTACTAGAGCAGAGAGAAGTGAGATCTGGGAAGAGTCCTGAGAGAAGGGATTCAGCTAGGTGCATTTGTTCTAAGACTGAAAATTGCACTGATGTTCATGTCCAGAAAAATAAATTTTGTCCTGAAAGTTTACTTTTTATTGCAAAGTTGGAGGTTTTGTTGTTTTTCCTCAAAGTGGGGGAATTGATCGTCATACGATGTATCTAAAGAACAAATGTACTTTATATGAAAGTTACCTCTGCATAATTTCAGGACATAAAATTTCCGTCTTTTATTCAAGCCTAGCAAACAGGTGGATTTAACAGAGGAGTTAAATCAAGCTTTATTCCATACATTTGTACAAGTATGATTTCTGTTCAGTCAAGTGAGAGAGTATGGCAAGGTATTTAAGGCCACCATGACTTGAAGCAATCACTCTACATAATTCCCTAATCAAAGGTAGTGAGTCAGAGAGTGAAGACACCCAAACATGGAAACAACAATCTCTCTGTTAAATTAGGCAGAGAGCTCCTCTGTCTCCAGGGTGGTTTTGGTAAGTGTAGTAGCCCCACACTGACCTTGTCTCATACTTTTTGAGACACTTGGTGTGGCTTATGATCTTCTTTTGAGTGTGTGACTTCTCTTTTTATCTGTGTGTTGAAGATTGCATGTAAGATGTTTGCCATTACCATCTGTATGGCTGATTACCTTGTCAAGTGAGCAGTTTGCCTTATCTCTCTCTTTGAATGACCACATTCACACCTTCCTGGGAGGGGACCTCTGCTGATAACAGACTATTGAATATCAGTGCATGACTGATAAGAACTATAACATCCCATTGTGAGATGCTCCGCCCAGAGGGAGGAGCCAAGCACTGCTACCCCATATACTCTTGAGATTCAGAAATTGCAAATCGGCTTTTCTCCACGAGATTCAGCAGAGGAACAGCAGCTGCCTTTTCCTCCTGGATCTTCAGAGGAAGACTACATCCTTCTCTACAGATCCTCCTTGCTCCAACAGAACCACACCTGATACTTCAGAGGGCTGCAGCCGCATTTTCAATCGGACTGCCACCAGCACCCTGACCAACAGGGTGTCAGGTTGGGTTCTGACTCTGTCAGTGTTGTTCCAGTGGACTACATTGTTTATTTTATTCTTTTTATTTCTTCCCTATTAAAGAACTGTTATTTCCTGCTCCCATATCTTTGCCTGAGAGCCCCTTAATTTAAAATTATAGCAATTCGGAGGGGTGGGGAGGGTTTACATTCTCAGTTTCAGGGGAGGTTCCTGCCTTCCTTAGCAAACTCCTGTCTTTCCAAACCAAGACACTGTGCATCAACAATTATGTGGAGATCTGAGAAATTTCCAGCTCATGAACAAAAATTACTGAGAGAAGCAGGAGGAGCAAGAAGGCTTTGAAAATTCTGGCAAGGACCAGTGCAGCAGCTTTCCCTTTGCCTGCCTGATGGAGGAAGGGCTGCACTGTAATGCAACACCCATCCAAACTGCAGCTGCAGTCCTGCCCACCAAAGCTTTGCAAAGGGCAGGGGGGAAGACAAAACTGCCCCTGTCCAATCAGGCTCTTAAAGATAAAACAGTTTAAGGTGTTTTCCAAGGAAAGGTATCTTCAATAAACAAACTTGAATACATATCTAGCTTTCTCAAAGATGTTGTTACCTCCACAGGGAGAAATCTGTTTCTCAGATTAATTTCCCATTTTATTAATTCAGAAAAGGTTATCTCTAGGCTGAATACTGATTAGCCTTTCACGAAAGGTAGAAAATTCTGTAAATTACAAAAATTTCTTCAGAAGGAAGGGAGAAGGAAGAGAAAAGGTGTCTCTGCATTAGGATACAGCACAGAACAATAGGAATGAATGTATTGAGTGAAACAGGTGAGGCTGAGGATTCACTACAAACACTGTTTTGTGGGCAGAGCTGGTTGCTACAAAATCTCTTGTCTAGTCTCATAACAAGAACCTTTTCTAATCAATGTAATTTTTCTCTAGAATTTGATGAGTTTGTTTATTTTTTTAATGACTAGCATAATATTGTGTCTTGATTATTTAATGAATATTTGTTAAAGATCTTCCTGGTTTTACATAATGTTACTGATTGAAAATATCCTGTCCTGTATATTTGAATTCATTTTCCTCATGTAAAACTGGTAGTGACTTATTTTTATGTCTACACTCTCAAAGATCCTTTTAGTTGAGCACTTATTTGCAGAGTAATCCTAGAGGAATTCCCTCCCACTTCCACTTAGCAACAGGTGTATATATATCTGGCATTACAGCAAGTAAAAAAATTATCTTTTGAAACTCCATCTGCTTATGTGGGAAGAAACTAGAGCACATAAACATCTCTGTGAAGATGCATGTGTTTCAAAATTCAGTTTAGAATTTTTCTTAATGGTCTGAAGTATTGCTCTCATGTATTTAGCTCTCATGTATTTAGCTCTCATGTATTTATATATGTTTTAGCAGACAAATTTATTGCTCAGTATTTGAAAAACTGAAAAAGTACCTATTTTACAGTGTGCGCCTATGGCTACTTATACATCAAATAGTTTAGAAAAGGAGAGCACTTTCAAAAAACCCATTACTTTTATTATATATATTTTTCCTTATCACAGACCAGTATAAGTGCACACGTGATGGATTCTTCTAGTGTAAAACTAAACCCAAATACTTGTTCCAAAAACTTTGTTAAGGCAAGTAATCATATGGAGAAGAATGTTTCTACATTTGTGTTTCCAACCTAATTTAAGAGATGTTCAACTTAAGACTGGCAAAGATTTTCTGAAAGATGGATTTGGTGTTTGCAGCAGAGGGAGAGGACAAAAGAATGTTCAATAAGAAACATAGGAGAAAGTCTTAATCGCCAAAGACATTGGATATAAGCTTTTCATTATTTTATATATATTTATTTATTTATATATATTATTTTATATATATATATATTTCACGAGTATATTTATTTCTGTAAGAATTTTTTTTAAGCAAGGATTTGGTAGACTAGTTCAGATTGCTTGAAAATCAATGTAATTTACAGAATTTTCTACCTTTCTTGAAAGGCTAATCAGTACTCAGCCTAGAGATAACCTTTACTGATCACGAGCATTTGCCAGCACCAGATCCATGCCCTGGCTGAGGAGTTAAAGGCCATCCAAATCCTCCAGCTCCAGCTCTTGCTGCCCATCAGGGCAGCCAGATTGCAGGGCCCTGTTGAAGTTGTTTCACTTTACAGAAAATGTCTAAATATCTTCTGGATAAGGAGGTAAATGGAAAGTTGATTCACGAAAGCAGCAGTACAGTGGAGAGACCATTGTGCTTCACAGACTGAATTTACATTTTATACCTAAATTGCCCTCAAGTCTTGAAATAGAAATTAGAAGATTTAGGTTTTATGCAATTTTGGCAGAATATTTGTGTTTATGAAGGGAGGTATTTACATGAGGTGAAAATGTTGTGCAGTAACTGGCATTTCAAGCTTCAAACCTGAGAATTTTTTTTATTTTGCAGACCTTACAATGATGATGGGCAGTTTGAAACAATAAGATAAAATTCATTTTTTCTAATCAAATTCTTGCCAAATCGTCTAAAAAAATTATGATTGTACCAAAAAGAAAAAAACCCCAAACTGTCAGGAAAAAAGATGATATAATTTAATTGAACATTCACAAAGTCCTAGAAATACTTCTGGTGAGTTTATTCAGTAAATTTAAGAAGTGGATAAGAAAATCAAAGTACAGCCATAAAAACAAGGAAGAGAGAAAATATAAAGCAAAGATAGGTTAACATCTTTAAACTAGTAAGTAGTGACAGGAGGATGACAATCTTCATGACATCTATAAGTGTTTGAGTTAGTTGTGATAAAGACTGTGAAGAACTTGAAAAGCACTAGAAGTATAGAAGGTATAATTTGAAAAACTCACATAGTGTTTTGTCTTCCTTTTTCAAAATTGTATTTTTTAAAAGAGAACTTTGCATTATGCCCATCAAAATCCCAATTGCTCACAGATGGATCTTCCAGTGCCTCTTTGTTGACATCAATGTAACTATTCTAGGAGTTCACGTGGCATGCTGGAGAACATCTCTTAATTAAGATTCCCTAGAGGACAGGCATATTAGCAGATTCAAAATAGTCTGCAACTAACGTAGAGGATGCATTTGCTCTCCCTACATTAAATGGCAAAAATGGAACGCTTTTTTGGGCTTCCAAATAAATATACGCAAAGTTGTCTTACAGGTAGGAAGGATTATGTGTTGAAAGTTATCATATGGCTGAAATGACAGTGTTTATGTGCTTAATACAGGACATGTATAGGTAGTTAATAATTTGGATATGAAATATTCATGTTTATTAAAAGAAAAGAAATTTACACCTGCAGTTTTTAAGGTTCTGTTTGCAATGGCTGTTGTCCCAAGAACTCAAAGACATTTTTCCGAGGCACATGACTCTGATTTCCTATTTCAGAATCAGAATGACTCATATTTCATTACTCTTGGAAGATGAAGGTCCCCTGTCAGTAATGTCTGAGGAACATGCTGTCAATGACTTCCCTCATGTGTATGGGCAACTTGAAATAAATTACTGGCTCCTGAGTGTCTATGCTTATGACAGCCTGTCAACAAGTCACAGAACTGCACCAGGGCTCTGCACATGGTGCACAACTTAACCAGCAAACCAAGGGCCTGGGCTGGATGCTGGCTCAGGAGTCCAGCTCACCATGAAGTCAAGCTGAAAGGCTGAAAATGACACAGGAAGGTGAGGAAGTGTAGAGACTCCCAGGGGATGCCCACTGGACTGCCATACCAGGCAAGGTGTTTCTTTCATCCATACAGCAACTTCACTTAAGAAGGAATACAGAAACTGGATCTAAGCCATTTCTCTTTCACTGTGACAAGGGTCACAGGATCTTTGTTCGTGCGTTCATTGTGTCATGTGTCTGAAATATTCAAGATAATTCCCCTGATCAATAACTAGTGATGCAAACTACAAACTTTAGCTAAGAGAGGAGGAACCATGCTGGTATAATTCTGTTTATGTGCATTTGTATATATTTCTTGCAAGCTCAGGACCATGGGTGGAGTTTTGAGACATCTTCTGTGAACTCTATCCTGCTGTGAGCACCTTTCGGTATAGCAAAACAGAATATAATTTTGTGATTGACAAGAGGGAATTCTGACTCCCTGACCCTTATTGAAAGGATTCAAAAAGACTGAATGGGCTTTAGTGGACAAATGTTCTCGGGGTTGGCTGCTTGTTCTCTGCCCCCGAGGTGAGTTGGGTGGTCCAGGGAGCGACCCCAGGCTCTGAAGAATGAGACTGGACTCTTTGCTGTTCGGTCTTCAGGTTGTTTATTAAGTCTTATCTACAAAATTTTCTTCCTGGCAGACAGAGGTCTGACCAGCGAGGCAGCCACGATGCTCTCCGACCGCCCCCAAGGCTGCTCCGTCTCTTATACCACAAATTACGTATATCATATTTACCTTTACCTCCCAATACCTATCACCCATGTTGGACAGTGCACCCCTTCCCCAAACCAATCCCTGAGTGCCAACATCACAGCAGAAGATGGAGAACAAGAAGAAGAAGGAAGAAGGATGAGACACGCCCTGTTCCCTCCATCTTGTCCCCATTACCTTTATACAAAAATTTTTAAAACTTATATTTTCACCCTGTGTACACCTTATAAAAACACCCTTTAAACCTGTGACACCTTCCAGCCCTCATACCAAACTGGCAATTCATTTGCAGGATTGAAATCCAGCCACCAAGTGTTCCGGGCATCATGGCAAGATCTCCAAGCCCCCTGACGGGGTTTCGGCTCTCGACGTGGTCTCGGAGGACTCCTCACATCTGGAGTGATGTGCAGAGTTCCCACAAAATGTCAGTACCTTCTACTGTTTCATCTCCCTTCAGAGGTGAGAAGTAGTGTAACCTTCCATTTTTTAAAGTGTAATGCATTTTTGGACAGTGACATGCAGACTACCTGACAGCATAAGCTTGAAACAGTTCATTGATCCCTTTTACTTCTGTTTTAACGAGATGTAACTTTAATATCTCAATGTTGGCTGAATATTTTGCAGATTTCAAGCATTAACAGAAGGAGTTCAAAAGGGCCCTGAAATGAGACACTGAATCCAGCACACCAGTCTTTGTTACCAATCCCAAGCTTCCAAAGCCAGTCAAGGTTCAGATTTACCTTAGAGATCTCTAGCTCAAATTTCAAGAAAATTTATATCTGCATATACTCATGGGAGAATACTTCCTCAGGATGCTGTCCATGGAGAATATTGCAGAAAATGCAGCATAAATAATTTTCTCCTAAATAATTTTTCTTTCAGAATGATCCATACAGAAATTGTGAGATAAAATGTGTATACTAGTCTTAAACTGAATTCTGCAGTCCTAGTTCTGTGATTAAAATACCTTTTTCACTTGACAGTTATGACTGCCAGGGCATCTAAATTCAAACACATTTAATGCAATGCAATTGATAAAGAATTATGATTAATAGTCTATGTCTTGGTGGGGTAGTACTCCCAAACTGACTGTGAGAGGTTAAAGTGCTGTGTCTCTCATGATAAAGGAACTACATGGCACTTCTCTTACCTAAACAATGAAATTTTCATCTCTGCTGTGAAGAGGTCAAAGAAAATGGCAAGAAATCAAATGTGCAGTGGATAATAATCAGAATTAGTAGAGGAGTTGGAAAAAAAAATTATAGGTTACTTGCCACTGTTAATTGTAGGTTTTGAACCTTTTGTTATAGTTCCAGACATCTATGTAAGAAGAACCACTAATTAACCTCAATCAGTACCAAACCATGAACATGTGTATTACATGCTGTTTTTTGATAATAGGCCAGGCTGTGCTAAGAAAGGAATGTGTTCCAGTAGAATGTCACTGAAAAGAAAGAAGGGATGGATACATAAAACATGGCACTCTAATATGAGATACCCCGAACTGTTTCCTTCTTTTGCAAAGGCATGAATATTCTTTTGATATTTGTGTTGTAATCTGATTATTGTATTGATCAATGCACATTTTCTGGCTCAATAGAAAATCATCATGATGTTTAAAATTGTTTATTTCAGCCTTGTAAGACTGTCACTCCTCTGGCCAAAGAATTTTATTTCTTTTTCAGCTCTCAGACAAGAAGCAGTGTGAGAACTCTGTGCATGTGCTGAAAGCAGCTGCTCCCAAGCTGATGGGTGAAAGGCCTTTGGCAGCCACAGTCAGATGCTATGAAATTGCATCCAGCTCTTCTCATGTTTTGCCATTGCCAGTAGGTAGGGATGATCTTTACAAGGCAGCAGATTTCACTGCAGTGGTAGGAAAGCAAGGTAGGCATGCAAGAAGTAGCCCCTGACTGCAGTGAAAGTAGGGGACAAGGGTCCCCATTGTGTGGACTCTCATTTGTTGAACTGCAGAGAATTACATATTTCTTTTGACTGTATGGTTTTATTTTACATTTCTGAGCAATCAAAAAGATGCTAAAGCATGTGCAGACCTAGATTTATGAAAGTCTTACACATACTCACGAAAACTTAAAAATTAAATTACATTATTATTTAATTGCCTTGTACCTACTTATTAAATCTTGACTTCATATTATTGTTATTCTGAAATTTATTATTATTATGTCAAGATTAAGTATTATTAGGTAAAGCCTTAGCTAGTATGAACAAAAAATATTTTATATTAGAATTAATTTGTAGTAAAACTCAGTTATTTAACTTAATTTTAGTTTAAACATATTCAGAAATTCTTCTCTTTCTTGAGGTCTGTATAGGAAAGGACTGAAAATAGTATAATTTATTTTTTCTAATAAGAAAGCTTAAAAAGACATTTTGGTTTCTTACTCATGTTTTAATGCCTCATTGTTCACTGTTTATCACAGGAGTTTTAAGATGAGTTCTGAGAACTTTGGATGTGACCTTTTTATTTTGTGTCTATTTAAATGTAGATAAACTCTCCCGGATGTTTTACTTTTTCCTGTAGGTACCTCCAAAAGACAGACCAGTCCTCCCAGTATTCACCATGCATAAATGAGAGAGACTCAGATGTATGCAATTAAAATAGCTAAATAAATATGACTAAAAAAATAAAATCATAAAGACAGATCACCAGCTGAAGTATCAGGATGCATTAGCACAACTCTAACCAAACCAAGTATAATTTTGGGGCTATTTTCATTTTAGGGCTAATTCTAAGCTCATTTACTTTAGATATGTGCTTACTTGATTTAATTTTATAGGCCTAAAAATTATGTACTTAGAAAATCCCATTCACAGATGTATCCATTCACAGCTGTATCAAGGCAAGCATCAGCAATAGTATAATGAAAAAAATTAATTCCTGTGTAGACAGCCAGCAACATGCACCCCTTTTTTCTTCTGTATCAGCAAATTAATCCCTGAACCATTTGAAGTTACCTGCTCCTGCTGCAAATGACCTGGCTCATATGAGTTACTGACTTAGTGCCTCTGAAAGCTCTGGTTGTGGGCTGTGGTTGTACAAAAGTGTGTACAATTTCATAGCAGGCACCTCCTCAGGAAATAAAGGCTGATGAATGAGATCCCTTTTGCATGATCTGGTGAATGAATTGGTGTCCAGACTCTTGTTTTGTTCAGGACTAGACCAGTGGAATTCGAGGCAAACTGAGGGAGACTCTTGTACCCAGCACATGCCAGTGCTGGTGTTGCACGATGCTTTTCTCTGTAAAAGCTTACATTTTGAAGTTTGCTGTCTTTCACTTCTAGGACTACAGCCTGCCTCTCATTTTGTGTTCAACCTGAAATGCACACACAACCCCAGACTGCTGTGGCAGTACCTTCTTTTTTTTTTTTGTCCCAAAGTGCTGTTAGTCTCACAGCCTCATGCTGGAGGGTTCAGGAAATATTATCTCATCTGTAAAGCTGGGATGTGTAGGAAATGATTGCCACCAAAATGTGAATTTTCCTTTTCCAGCCATTGCTTCAGAGTTTTTAGTTGATAACCTTATGCTAGGGAGCACATAAATCTTAAAAGATAACTCTAGTAGAAAATAGTGATATAGGTGGCCAGTAAGCATTTGCTGATAATGCACATGCAGAAAGCTAAACAGCCAATCAGTGAGTGCAACATCTGTGCCTGATAAAAGCACAGTCTCATACTGCAATGCAACAGTCCCCATGAAATCATATTGTTACTGTGCCAAAAATACTCAGAGGAACATCTGCAATGGAGACTTTGAACAGATGAGGATGAGCTGGGACAATCCACACCAGTTATTTTATTGACCAGCAACTTGGAGTTTCCCTTTCCCTTTCCCTTTCCCTTTCCGTTTCCATTGGCTTGTTACACAACACTGCTTTTTTGCTGAATACACTCACGACCCAGGAATAACTCCTTGTCCTTGTTTACTAAGTGTTTTTGAAGGCACTCATTCTATCTCAGTTGGCTTTAAAGACTGTGAATACAATAAACTAAAAAATGCCCCATAAAAGAAGGAAATAAGTAAATATGTATTCCAATACTAATAAGAAACACTGTTGGGACAAAATAGAGCAATTTAGGCATGCACCAATATAAAATATCAGGATTGTCTATTAGTTTTTTTTTTAACAGATAGTCAATATCAAGTGAGATGGCACAGCTGTATTTTCTTATAGATTCTTCCATAGATTGAACAATTAATTATTTAACAAGACATGCGTAATTTGTAAATATCACTGAATATTATAGATCTTAAATGATATAAATTTAATTTTTTTTTACATCCCTGTGCACTAATTACAAGACCTTTTATGATTTTTTTTGCTGTCATTGTTGTCCTAAAATTGACCCTACTGGTTTTACTTTTTTCCCTTTTCCTACTCTGAAAGGAAAAAGCTACTCCTTGGTGTCAGGCAGCTGCCATTGTACTGAAAAAAAAATCTGTGGTCCCTCTTAACCATCTCCCCAAAAGAGGTTAAAATGCATGAAAAATGAATCCAGTTAGGAATGGAAGTTAATTTCATGACTGTAGTGCTACCGAGGAAAAAAATAGAGAGAAATTTTTATGATCTACCATAAATCCCCCTTTCCTCATTCCCTGTGTGCTGCACAGGATGGGAGGAGGTGAAATGTAGAGGAGTTGAGAGTGAAGGACTAAAAGTACACCTGATAAGGAGGGATGGAGAAGGGCACTTTTTAAAGGTTTGTGTCTGTTTCTTACCACTCAAATCTATTTTAGCTTACAAAAAAAAAAAAAATCCTCAAACTATTTGTTTCCTATGATGGCTACAGCTAAATGACCTCTCTGTCTTTATGTTGACCAACAAGCTTTCTCATCACATTTTCTCCCCCTGTCCTGTTGAGGAGGATAAGACAACACCTGTGTGGCATTTTGACCCTTAAATAATCCTTCCCCAAAACAGTTGTTTATGTGATGGAGAAGATCACTCACTAGAAAGACAGACAGAGGAGAAATAATATAATTTTGACCTATAAAAATTATGTATAGCAGTATTCTGAATTGTTGTTAGAAAGACAAATTATGTGGACCGCAATGAAGATGTTTCTGTACTAAAAAGTAAAATTATATGAGCTTGGTAAAATTTAGAATTATATTAACAGAAAATTCTGTGTCATCGATGTATTAAATGAGGAGAGAATCAACGTGACAAGTTAGGATGATAAAAGTCAAATTGGCCTCCAGACTTGATGATGCTGTCCACAGTGGTACAGAATGGAGCTGAAGGTTTCAGAACAAAAGGCCAAGCTGTGCTTTTTAGTCTCATTAAATTTTATCTGATGAGTAATTATCCATGATGGATTTCAGGGGAGCAAGGAGAGGTTTTGGACGGGAGAGGTAGTGATATAAATTTGTCTTGTACAAACAAAGTTTGAGGTTGAAAGTATACTTGTGCAAAAAGTAACTCTAGCAAAACTTTTCAGGATCATATTCTAAATGAATTATATTATCTTTGAGTTTAAGAGAAAAGTTAAAATTCAAAAGACTAACCCCTTATATTTGTCTCAGCATCTCAATACTGGTATTATCAAAGTTTGCTTTCAAAGTTATAGGCTTCTGTTATTAAGTCAGATATCAGACTTTACATTATGTCTTTTCTGTCACTTTAATTTCTGATTAACTTTAGCAAAGAATTAGATCCATCTTTCCAGGACAGTCACTTTATTATTGCTATCTATATTACAAATGAATTAATTAGCATTCTCATCACAAAACCTAAGTTCATTATCTGATAAGAATAAAATTTCTTCGGATACGTCCTGAGGTATTTGATTTGTCTTATTTATATTCTCAGTAGGCAGCTTTTTTTCACTTGGTAGAGATGGGTATAAGCAAATCATGATTCTGCTCATTACTTTTCCCCGACTGAGATTTTATTTCTGTCCTTTGTTACATGGAATCTTTATTTGTTTTCCTCTTCCTTTGTTTAATTGGTTTGTGACTCCTGAGCTACAATACGCTTTCCATTCTTGAGTATGAAAAATAGGTTCTAATTTTTTAATGTTGTTTATTTTCAGCAATATATTAAATTGAGAAGCTTGTCTGGGTAATAATTAAACAAAAATTTAACTCATTTAAATATCTTTTTGCTGAGATGTGTTTAGTACTGAAGTAATGATGGCCATACTACTAAATATGTATAGACAGCTTAATTGGAGGGGGACAGTTTTTGCATTTAGTCTTAGCTTTTCCTCTAATATAATATGTACTTTTTCCTCTGTTAATCTAAAAATTTTTATTGCATCTCTATTCAGTTTAGTACCACTCCATTCAGCTACATGCTGCAGCTTTTGCCAGACTTTCTCTAATATCCAAATATATGCCTCCAAAAGGAAAAGAGTTTCTATTTAGAGTATGGAGACTTTAGGTCATTAAAATTCCTCAGTAAACATCTCTATTTTTTGAATCACTCTACAGTATTTCCTTAGCAGCCTGTGGAGTCTTTTCTTCAGAGTTAATAAATTTTTTTTTGATTATTCTGATCAGAGATAGAAGTACTCTAAAGGAACCCTTTGCCACCCCACACTCAGGCCAATAAAATATGAAAAAACATCAAGTTGTTAAGAGAGTGAGCTCATCACGATTACTCTCCACCTTATTTCCCCATTTTACTTACAGAGACTCATTCTTTATTCAGGTATTCCTATGAAAGTGTTCAGTGCAAATGTGAGACCCCTGAGGGTACATGAAAGAACCTCAAGGGTCCTGGCACAGGAAGCAGAAATGATACAGGATGCCTGGGGTGATTTCCAAAGGCAGCAGGAGACCAGGCAGACCTCTAAAAACATCCAGTGGTGCCTTATTGCTCATTTAAGGGAAGTGAGTTGAAGCCAGGGTGTGATACAGCTTTGTCTTCCAAGATTTCAAAGTAAAAATTGGAAACTCCAGAGACTCCCTCAGAGATACTCCAGGTACAAATATGCTCAGTTTATGGGACTAGAGTAGAAGTGAGACAAATGAGAATCTAATGTCTATAGTGTGGACATCAGACCCTTGTCACCAGTTCTCCAGTTCTGCCGATCCATCCTTTCCATTTTGCATGGCTTTCTTTTGTTTGGTGTAACCACAGCATCTCAGCTATTGTTGTAGTAATTGGAGACCCTGTGAAGAAAAATCATTCAGACCCTAGTTCAACTGTCTGAGATGAAAAAAAGTGTTAGTTATTGATTGACAGTATCAATATCATCCTTTGTTCACTAGCAGTGTCCTGGCTTTGTGTTGCTGTCATTAGTGAAATCATTGTTCAGGGTATATAAAAAGACAACGACGGATTGCATTCAGAAGGTGTCAGAAGGATGGAGCCAGATTTTCTCAGTGGTGCTCAGCAACAGGACAAGAGGCAATGGGCAGAAAGTGGAACACAGGAAGTTCTGTCTGAGCATGAAGAAGTTCTTTCCTGTGCAGGTGACTGTGGAGTCTCCCTCAGTGGAGGTATTCAAGAACCATCTGGACAGAATCCTGTGCCATGTGCTCTGGGATGGCCCAGCTTGAGCAGGGAGGTTGGATCAGATGATCCCACTGTGGTTCCTTCCAATCTGACCAATTCTGTGATTCTGTGAATACCAAATTCTTAAAGGCCTTTCTGGAAGTTTCTTGCTAAACTATCTTATACTGACAAGATGCAGCCAGTTTGATTTAATGGCAAGCACATAGCTTGCAGCAGTATAGCTAAATCCTTTTAAAATTGATTGCTGAAAAAAAAAATTGAAGTTTTGACAATTTTTGTCAGGCATACCTTGTTTATTTTTTTCTTTGCCTGTTAAATTTGAGCCATAAGTAACCCTTTCCTTTGAGGTGAATTCAATGCATGAAGAACTTAATGATTTAGTACTTAACCTCTTCTTAGTGGGGTTCACTGTGACCTGGAATGCAGTTGTATAGAAAGAGTATTCCTAAATTATGTATTTACATTTGTAACAGTACAAAGTGAAATGTTGCCAAGGTGAAACAGGTATCCAACAGTTACCTTAGCAGTGATGTAATTCTGAAACACAGGTTTTTAGGAAAAATGGGTGCATTGGGCAGAATTGATGAGTTTAAACCTAAAACTATAGTTAATGAACTGGTGAAAGAGCAGAAGGAAAAAGGCCATTGAGTCATTCAGTCAAAAGAATATTTGACACAGAAATGAGCATTTATCTAAAGAGATTAAATATTCAGTCCAGCAGATTCTTTAATGCATTTACAAATCAACACTCCTGTTTCATAGTCACACCTGCGGTTCCTGGGATCTTTGTTGCCCGGTACTCATGCTGCTGACAGCTCTCACAATGTGCTGGCCAGCTGATTCCTCCTTTCCCCCGGACAGGGGGATTCCTCCCACACCAACCTCTGCAACAAGGCTCACATCAGAAACAAGGCAAGGAGGGGGACAGAGAGGCTTCCAAGGCCTCAGCTTGTGCTGGGCTCTGCAGATGACCAGAATGCATATCCAGGTGATAACAGCTGGGAAGTGCTTAGAAATCCCAAAATATTAACATAACTAAGGGTTTGTTTGTAGTACTCTTGTAACCCCCAAAAAGTAGATTTTGCAGTGATTAGCTCTCTTTGTACAGATCAGGTATTTTTTTCAGTTCAAGTGCAACCCACTTCATAGGTCAGACCAACTCCCTTTACCCAAGAGGCTTAACTTTCCAGATCATCTGTTTCCTTCAAACAGAAGTTGAGACCTAGAGTGTGAGGATTTCCTGTCAAGCTGCTAGAAAATCTGACTAATTATGATTGCATTGGACTAGAGCTGAACAGTCTTAGAGTATCTTTAAGAAAGACTTCATGATCTTGAACTTCATCTTTCTTTACCTTTTGATGATGAATGCAACACAGCTCTGACCACACTTTTCCTGTATTTCCTTCAAGAGCTTCTTGACATTCATCAAGTCATTTGACATTGTCATCTTAAGTGGTTCTCAGGCTGTGTTTGATATGAGTGTTTTATTTACATAATGGACTGAATTTGTAGAGCAGAAAGAATAGCACTCCAAGTGAAAAAGAGGGGGAAAGTTAAAAGCAACCCCTAAGTTTGCCTCTTCATTATTGAAAGGATCATTTCTATAGGCCTGCTACAATTTGAGTAGGTCAGTAACTGAAAATAGATCACAGGCAGGGGAAATATTTCTCTTTTGCTTGTCTTATAGTAGCTTCAGAAGAGCTAAACAGCTGCTGTAAGCATAGTGCTTAACTATTTAAATCTCCATTAAGCAGCAGTATTGTTTTTCTTCTGCAACACTTAGGTGATGATGAAAAAAAAGTTCTCTAGGTAATTATGACTATATGGCAGCATTCTCTATATCATAAGGTAAATTTGGAGATTGGTGTATTAATGATGGGTTTGTATAACAAAGAAGTTGATGCTCTTACAGCCTCATTCACATATACTTTTGTTCTGTAAAGATTTTCCTGTCCTACATTAAATGGAGAAAAAGCAATATCTTGGCTGACAAGGAATTGAACTAAATCTGCTAGTTCTTTCCCTTGTCACACTATATTGTTGGTTTGAGCAATAATCTACTGACCTCAATTATGCCTGGGAGATGACCTTCTCATTACTGCCATGTCTACAGCTGCGAGATGGACAGAAATCTTAGCTGTGGATCACTTAATACATATTCAGCAAATCACACGTTTCAGCACACATCCCATGTCTTTTAGTGACACTGCTGTTAAAGTAGATAATAACACAGCGCCTAAAGTGCTCTTGCTTTGAGGGCCTGGGAGACAGTTTTAATAGGCAGCAATTTATTGGACTTATTCTTCAATATACTCTCTTTTGCTTTTCTTTAAAAGTACCACTTTCTGTGATGCATAAGCATATTTTTCTGCTCATCCCTCCTAATAAAGAATCATTGCTGAATTTCAGATATGGACTTTTTTTTTTCATTTCTCTAAGCCTCTTCCTAATCCATTCTCTCATCTCAATTAGAGTCAAATCTGCATTCTATTTAAACCACAATAGGTTAGGAATTCAGCATGATTAATTATTAACAAGACTTGGTCATAGGAAATTGACTTGCTAGGATTATTTGTCATTTGCACAGATTCTTCCTTCTCTCTTGGCTGTATGACAAATGGGACACTAATAATGAAAATGTTCTATAAACAGCTCCTGAAATGCAAGTAATTCTTGTTTAAAAATATCAGGCAGTTAAGATATGAACATAATATGAAACAAAACAAATTTAAACTTCAATATAGCATATCATTTCCTAGCAGAAAATATATGTGAGAAGCTTACCTATAACCCCATCCTTTCAATATTCATTTAAAATAGTTCATCTTGGCAAGGCAGGGCTTAAAGAATAAAAGAAAAGCAGAGCAAATGAAATACAATAAGTAGTAACAATAATAACATAACCATAAGCACAGGAACACATTTAATGGAAGAATTAATTTAGAACTAGAAAACTTTTAGAAACTCCCAGTGTGAGATCAGGGAAAGACGATCCCTGTGGACTTTCACAAAAGTTTAAAAGGGCAGCAGTTATTCGGTTCTAACTCTGTCTTTCTCATATGAACTCTAACCTGCCTTGTCGACATCATTCATAAGAAAGCAAAAAGATGTTTCTTAAGACTTTTCTTCTTATAACAAATTTTGACAAAGTAGTAGATTCAACAGTTCAGAAGAAATGCACAAGGTGGCAATGCAAATTCCTTATCAGAACATTTTTGAAACATGCTAATCAATCATGGTAATCAACATGACCGAGAAGTGTGAGCATTGTGCATCTTTTATTGTCTTTGCTGGAAAATCTGACCCAGGTCACTAATTTAAAAATGGAAAAAAAAACCCTCAAACAACAACCCAAACCACAAAAACCAAATAAATACTCTAATTTTCAGGCAAAAATCAGACATATAACTTTAGCCAAACCCAGAAATGTTGTGAAGGATCTTGTAGGTTTATCATAATTGTTTTTTAGGACAATTTGAATCAGTGGTACTGACATGGAACAATGCAAAATATGTGTTGGAAATAAAACATTACCTATTGCTGAAAAATGTTAGCAGAAACCTGAGGCTGTATGAGGCCATATCACATTCTAGTTCTCTAATCTATTGTGGAAGAGACCACTGTGCAAACTTAACAAGTCCTGGCTTAACAATAGTGCTTCCAACAGATCCATAGAATACTCTGAAATAAAAAATTCCTCTGTAAGGAATCAGTCAGGAGAAAGGCTGATGTTACAGCAGTCTGGCTACGTGCAGCTAATGGTTCAGAGCAAACCTTCTGGGATGCTTGTTCTAGTATCAAAGTCTTAATAGAGCATGACCTTGAGTGGAGAAACAGGCAATTTGTGAGAAACTTTGGGTGTCAATGCTTGCTCAGCAATACTTTGAAAAGATCCACACGTGCAGGTCACATTATGTTTGAAATCTGAAGAGGAGTAGGGAGCCTATATTCAAGCAGAAACATCCTTATGTTTCAAGCTAAATAATAGAAATACTATATAATGTGCTGCTATTTTTACCATTTAGAATTTTTCAGGTTGTTCTCATTTAAAACCTACAATGCATATGAATCCTACAGTTTCACAAAGAAGCCCTAATTTTGTGCTCGTGTTTGTATTGTCTTCTATAATGAATAAATATTAATCTCCAGAGGAATGCCTGCTAGATTTGTGTAAGATACCCTGGAGAAAATTTGCAAAAGCTGAAGGAAAAGTCAGCAATTTGCATATAAGATACATCCTTTTAAAAGGCAATAAGGCTTGATCAGACATTGAGAAGAGATTTTAAACGCTTGAAAAAGATCTTCCTGTTTTGTCATAGCATTTTAGGTACTCTAAGATACAACTGTAGAGCCCAGAGACACTCATGAATTTTTATTTTTCTTTTAAAGATGTTCTTGCAGATCTTGACATTTGCAGCATCCCAACTGGCCGGAGAAAAATCAACCAAACAAACCCCCAAGTTTTGGGGTTCATAAGGATAGTGGAAATGTCATTGGACCATCTTGTATTCACAGACACCTTTTGACTACATCACACATCACATAAATAGCCATAGTATTACTTGTGCAAATGAAGACTAGAAATACTGCTGAATGATGCAGTTTAAAAAGCTTAGTTTTCTTTGTAAGTCTTAAACAGTAACACTTCCTGCATGCTGTTCTTGAAATATTGACCATCAAGCACTGATCCTAATTTTCTATCTAATCAGGGTAGAGAAACCATGCCTGTAGCAAGTCATTTGTCACAGAGTTCCATTAGCAGATTTCAAATATTGACTAGCAAAGAAGTATTCACTTTCCTGAGATTAACAATCTATAGGATAATATACAATGTGTCTACAATAGCCATTAATGGAAAGCTGATGAAGATAAATCTAATTTGTAACAAAGTTACTGGTTTGCAAACACTTCATAAATAAAAGACAAGCCTAACTCAATGAACAGTTCCTAATGAGTATTTCAACTTTATTGATGCCAAGAACTAAAGTAATACCTGCTATGAAGTAATAATATTGTTTTAGCTGTGTGGATTAGAGTTGTAACAGTTTTCTTGTGATCTTCTTTCAATAAACTCTCCTTACTAAATCAGCATGTTCTACAAGTTCATAAGGCATACTGTCTTATTTCAGAACACAATCAAAACTGGGAAGTGCAGGTATCAGCTCTTTTATGTTTACAGATCCATGTAAGCCTAAGAAACTTACATGAAATAGGGGAAAAATTTTTGTATATATCAAAATATTTGCATTTTTATTAGTTGTCAAGATGAGCGTTCCTGATGGATAAGGAAGAGCATCCAATTATTATTAAAAAGGGTTTTAAAAATATTAATAAAGGGAGTTATTTTAACACTGTAATAGAATATATGCTTGTGCTACTGAAACCGGAAATCGAGCATCCATTTCATTGTTCCTCTGAGAAAATGTAAAAATTTGTCTTTTGCATGTATTTAGGCGATTGTCACTTCTTTAGTAGTTAAGTAGAGATTTATAATAGAAGAAATTCCCATTTCTTCTATTATAAATCTCTGGAGATATGTTGTTGAGCTGTCCTCTCAGTAGTCTCATTTTGAGACTGAATAGGCCCAGCTTCCCCAGCCTTTCCTCATAGGAGAGATTCTCCCGTTCCTTCATCATCTTTGTCCGTCTCTGCTGGACTTGCTTCAGGAGCTTGAAGTCTCTTTTGTACCGAGGAGCCTGGAACTGGATGCAGCACTCCAGACTGGCCTCACCAGGGCTGAGTGGAGGGGCAGGATCACCTCCCTCAACCTCCTGGCAATGTTCTCTCTAATGCACCCCACATGCCCCATCATTTCCTGCAAGACAAAAGAGAACACAGCTTCTGCTGGAGATCCCTTGCCCAGTTGTCTCCAGGGCTCTGGGGTCGGTTATTGTTCATCTTATGTAAAAACATAGGTAGCCCTTCAACACCAAATCTGGAGACATTAGGATTGTCTTTCATTTGTATCCTTTCACCTGTGTACATGCAAAGACCAAAAATGGGATCATCATCATTATCTTAGCCTGATTAGGTATTATGGAAGATGGTGTATGTCCAAGGACAGGACTGCAGAGGGGAAGACTTGGGCAACCTTCTCATGATTGCTGCTTTGCATTTTCACTCTTTGCAGAAGGTCAAGTCCTCCATTCTACTAGATGTTTATATAGTGATCACACACAGGGCCTTTATTGCATTATAACTTCACATACATGGTACCTCACTTTTATAAACTGGAGGTTAGTAATTGTACTTTGGTGTAGCACAGATCACAATGTTTGTCTTTCACCATTTCCTTAGTTTTAATCTAGATTTGCATTCTTCAATTCTCCCCAATGCCTTGATGGTTTATGAGCATGTGTTGCAGGATTCATCAAAAATTACTTATGACCGCCTGTTTTCACCTTGTTATTTTAATAGAATATCCCTATAGTAATCCCTTTCTAGTATAGCTGCCTGAGTCTTCTAACAGCAATTCTTCTACCATAACTTCAAGTTATGGAATTTTTTTAAAAGCTCTTTACTGCTGACTATAAAAGGTGAAAATTAAACCTTTGGCATGATTTTGTGCATCATCTTTTATAAGAATATTGCAAACATCTATGTTCTGACAGAGAATGAAACCTTTTTTGAAGTTTTGCATCTCTGTGTATATATGAGTGAGGAAAGAGAGAGAAACTAATCTAGGGATATAGCAGTAACAAAATATTTTAGGCTTCAATCCAATCTTATATCTAATCATTAATTTCCAAATTAATTTTCCCACTTGCTATTATTCTTGTCTACATAATTTTTCCCTCAAATGATACCTTAGTTTTCTAAGATGGAAAATACACCTACATATATGCATCTAATTGAAGAATCACAAAGAAACTGAAATTTCACTCACTCTTTATTGAACCATTAGATTAGCATAGATTCCACTCCTTCTTTATCACTTTGTCACTTTTAATGCACATCATATTTCTGCTACTAAAGTATTGCAGGACACAATGACATTGCAGCCATCTTCCCTGTTGCTGGAGGGATCCTGAAATAATGATATGAAGAAAAATGAATAAATTAGTATTGCAATATTGTGCTGTCAGTCTCTGGAGGTTTTTTTGTACTTCTTCCTCCATCTTCTCCACGTGTCAAAAACTGTTTTGTCAAGATAAGTCTCTACCTTACAAAACAGCTCGTTGCTACTGAGACGCAATGTGAAGTTTCCTTTGAGACTGAATCCATTTGCTCCAATTAGTGCAGCTGATAAGTTAACCTACATAGCAGAAGGAATAAAAGCATACAAAAAATCCACTCCAAACCCCACCATTGTTCTATAGGAATGGTAGATTTTCCTTTAACAGATGACAAAAATGAAGCAGGAAAATTTAAGTTTACCTTGTTTACATTTTACAGTGAACCTTCTGAAGATGTATTAGCAAACATTATAAAGAAATTAGTGTCAACTGTTGGTTTTGCGCTCTACAAATTTTTTTATTTTTATATTCAAATATTTATGAACCTTTATTTCCCTGGCAACTATTTAAAGATGTCCTGACTACACCAAGTTTCATTTTAAATGTTAATTATTCTATTGAGCATATTGTGGCTAGCAAAGCATATACAATAACAATCCAGTAAACTAGAAGATCTTCCAGAAGGTACTTTCAGATGGAGTAAAAATAAAAAATGAAGAATAATGTCCTCTTTCCCAGACTGTCTTTAACACCATTCTGGAGTCTAAATTATGCCGACAGTACATAATCATGCATTTGATCTGGCCTGTGCTATTGATGCAAGCAATGTCTTAATAGCTTTCTCACTTTTGTTTACATTTGAAGCCACTATAAAGCATTTCCATCTCTCTTATTTCACAAGACCTTTTTCTGTCCTTTTTATGAATAAAATTTTCTGTAATAACAATGGAACTGTCATCCTTAGAGGAGACGTCACCTAAAAGTGGGTTCTTTCTTAAGTGCTTTGCAGAACCAGAAGTACAATTATCATGTGCCTACTTACGTACTTTTTTCAGTAAGTTCGGGCTTAATTACTTTTTTCAGGGTCTTTGATTAAAAGCATACCTCTTTTGTTGCACTACATTCATTTTATCAGATACAATTTCAAATTCAAGCTCTAGCTGCACCTAGTGAAAAAAAACCCACAGAAAATGTTACAGAACCTGCAAGTATCATAGAGCTGCCTTCTGATTAGCTTCCTCATAAATAATATCCATTCTACAAGATATACTGTAAAGAGATCCTGTTTTCCTCCAGCTGATCTCTACATTCAGAAAAAAAATTCACATCCAATGAAACTTTAATTTCTCCTTCATCTTCTTATCCTATTTTATCTATCTGATATTTTCAATTATCTTTCCACACTAAGTACTTACAAAGGATTCATGTAATTTCGTGTAATTTCCTTTGACAATCTGATGAGCTCCCCATTGGAGCCTGTTGCATGTCCAGACTCTGATGGGCAATGTCCTCTGCTTTTGAAAACATCCCCACCTCCACCACACCCTCCCCAGAACAGTGCTGACATCTATTACATCCTCCTTCCCCATCACTCATTCAGTCCAAATTTGGCAGATATGAGACCATGTCATTGAAAATCATGACTCCATCTCAAATAGTTTTGTGCAGTTGTACTAATTCTCTCTTAATGATCCATTCTCAGCTTTCAAGTGGACTTAAACACACCACACAAAATAAAGAAATAATGCAGAATGTGTTTTCTTGGGTGCAACAGCACTGGAGAAGGAGGTAAATTCTGTTCATCATGTATGTAGGCATCCATCTACCTACACAGTCAATGTCATCTCTAGCTTCAAGAGGAAGAACAGGGAGAATAATGTGGAATCATTCCTTTCCAGCTGGGAAATGAAGGATTCATGGACAGATAGAAAATTCTCTACTAAGGTCATATTGTGAAAATCATCTGGCATTAATACATTGTAAGAATAATGTATTATTTCCTGGAGCTTTCTGTCTGAATTATAAGCAAAGGTCAAAAATGTTTAGTGAAGATCTTAGTTTTTATTTTTCCCAAAACCCAAACAAATAAACAAACTGCAACAGGAAAAGAAAAGAAGTCAGAATTTACTCACAGTTTATTTTTTCCAACACTATATTAAACTTTTTATTGAAGTTCTCTAAAATGAGCTGTATAAATCCTTTATGACCCATACTATGTTTATTTCATTATGATATAGCTACTGATACTCTTGCAAACATATCTTCCAGTCTTTTACTATGAAAACCAGTGGAACAGATTGATGACCTACATATCACCAGTATTATTCATTTTTTAATCTTCCTTTAGTTTCACAACAAAGAGTTCTTCCCTGAATGAATTTACTTCGATTTGACATGCTAGTATATTTGAATTATTTATTCTGTGTGTCTTGGAAGATAGAGAATCTTCTTATGGTGATCACATAGAAAGAGTTCTTTGTTTTTTCTTAACATATTTAAAGTACCATACTGAAGGTGCAGAAGTACATGGGGCTTTTTTGTTGTTTTTTTTGTTTGGTTGGTTTTGTTTTGTTTTGTTTTTAATTAAGAAATGCCTTTCTAATAAATTGCTTCTACACAAAGGTATATTTGCAACACACATAAATTTCAAATGTAAACTAGTGGTCAGGAAATCATTGTTATAGTATTAATCAACTTCTGCATTAATTCATTAGTTGAGTGCATATGGACCCAGCTGATAATGTAGTTTTATTTGCAGCATGGTGTCTGGTACACCAAAACTCCCCAAGGTTTAATAACCTACAAATTACCTACATCTTGATGACTTATCTTTTCTTTTTCTTCCTAGTTGGCTAAAAATAACTTTTCATTAAACATCAAACCTCTGTGTCAACATCTATGAAGAGCAGAAACCACAGATTTCCCTCCAGAAAAGTTGCTTCCAGGTCAATTTCCAGTTTGTTTATATTTTTAGAACAAAGCAAAGCAGAAAATAATTCAACCACCTCTCTGGGCAATATATAAGTATATAATCATAGTTACTGAGGAAGTGTTCACTTACTGCCTGCCTTTTTCCCTCTCCTTCTAAAACTAGCAATTTTATATGTGTGAAATGAAAATTTAAATCCATTGTAAAAAAAAAAGGGTTTCTACAATGTGATTTGATGAAATAAGAGAGGAAATAGAATTATCTTGGAGAAGAGAATAAACTATTTTAAACAGATTAGAAATTGTTAATATAGAAAAAGGTTGTCTGAAACAAGAATAATATGTTTGGGATTGGAATTTCATAATGTTTCAGAATAAAATTTCAAAGTTTTCAAAATTTTCCATCTTTGCTCTATGAAGACAATAGTGAACAAAGGAAAAAATACATAATTTTATTTTCTTTGTTTCAATAATTTGAAATGAAGAGTAAAACTGCTCTTGTTTCTTAAGCTATGATTAATTTAATCTTTAATTTGTGAAATCCAGAATGAAGAACAAGCTGTAGATGATCTTAAAGTAAATCTTTTCATAGGTTTAGCTCCACACCTAGCGTGCTTGGGATAATTAGTGATAATGCTGGGGTTCTTCACAAATTAGAAATAATTCTGATATTATTGATAAGCTGGGTAAGGGCAGACATTTTGCACCCTCTGGAATGTAGCAGTAGGTGCTTTGGAGTCCTCTGCTCTGTGAATTCACAAGATAACAGCAAAGTGAGTCTCTGCTGACCTGAAACCATGAAAAACATATGTAAAATGCCAAAAACTTCTCATCACTCTAAGATTTCTACACAACTCCATTACTGCACTGTCTGACTGTGATATAATCCTACATCTGTTTATTCTCATATTAAAAAGACAGCAACTGTTCTTCCTGGCACTGAGAAGAAGAAAATGGACAGAGGACCCAGGAGCTGAAGAGATTTTCTGAGTGACACCAACTCCAGGATGGTCCAGAAATTAAACTTTCAGCTGAAGAGCCACCAAACAAAAAAATTCTTGCTTTTATTATTTATGTAAATTTATTTATGAGTTTTACACTTGTGCATTTGAAGACGAATGGTGGATTGAATAAGAAGAATAAAGAGCAGAAGAACAGCATAAGCAGAAAGAGAGAGACAGGTTTTGAAGTGTCTTTGAAGCAGGAAACACTGATGAAGACATATTTTGAAGATAAGGTAGAAGGTAATAAAATCACCTGATGAAGGAAAAAAAATCATGAGAATATCAGAAAAGAAGAAGACTACTGGCTAAAGGGGAAAAAAAGAGATGATGAAGACCTTGAGAAGATGAAGTCAGGCAAGAAAGAGTAAAGAGATTGAACAAAAAAAGGTCCTGAAACAAAATCAAAGAAATAAGTTGGAAGAACATTTTTGTCCAGTGAGTTCTGTATCAGGAACAAACTAGAAAGTAAGCAGAAGAGAAATTTAGACTAAAGAAAGTAGAGAAACCCTAGAAGTTAGTACATTAAATGTTAACATTTTACCTCTAGAAGCTCAAATACATTAAATGATCAATAATTTAGGCCTAAACATCAGCAAAACTCAAAAAAATAGCTATAATGACAAAATTTATACATTTGTGAAGAAAAATATAATTCGATATAATGATGCAGTCATTTTCTATTTGCATGTTGAATTGTAAACCAGAAATTAATTCAAGTGTGTCTTTACAGCCTGGGTAGGGGAGAGGATTATTGAAAAAGGAAATTTACTTTTGTCCATGCAGAAATGTCAGGTCTTAAAGCTTTCCAGGAGAAAATACAAATATAAAAAAATCTTAGTAAAGCTGAAGTTTGTAGGGACCTGCTAATATGCATTTTCTTGGAGAATATTTAAAAAGGAATGATTCTAAAATGTCACAAGAAACAATAAGCTCAAGAGTAAAGAAAAGTTTAGAGGTTCTTAATACTTCTAACATACATCTCTAGTGAACAAAACAATATCTCTTTTACTGCCATGTCAGGATGTAATTTATGCTGGGGTTTTTTGTTTGGTTGCTTGGGTTGGTTTTTTTTTATGACAAGTATTTCTGTCATAATTTGTTCCTTTCGTTTTGTTTTAAAACTCTTCTCAAGCTTTATTTTTAAGACATAAAACATTTCCTTGAGGCTTGTGATGGTGCAGTGGTGCTGCTACCATGAATTTGTGAGGTGGCTGAAGACATCACATAATGTTGTAAGCCTCATATGAAGGACAAAGATCATTCTCACTCGCAAGAAAACTCAATCACAATACTTCACATGAGGGAAAAGGAGGACGGCATTTCCACAAGTGGAGGAAAAAACCAGCCCAAAGTGGGTAAAAAATCTAGATTGTTTGATTCACAGGAAAACAAACACTTCTCTGTGAGAAAATATGTGTTAGTCTGTGTCCTCTGATCTGAAAAATAGCAGGTGTTTTCAGTTTCTATGAATCATCTACCACTGCAGCTGGAAAAATATCAGAGCTGTTAAGAGAAAAGAGTGAATAATTAATCTTGTATCTGCAGATTGCTGTATCTCCTCCTTTCCTGTAGAAATGGTAAATGAGAGGTAAATTTGGTGGGTTTTTTTTTTTTTTTTTGGTGCTTTGTTTCTACACTTCCCTCTTGCTGGTGTTTCCTTTCAGTGTGAGCCTCTCAGTCCAACTCTCAACTTCCCAAAAAACCTTTGTGGCTCTCCCAACAGCAGCAGCAGCTCTCCTCTGCCTTCCCTTTGCCTCCTCCATCCTCCCTCCTGGTGTGCAGCCAGAGGAGCTGGGCAGGGGTTGGCAGCTGCAGCCCAAAGGAGGGATGCCCGTGTCAGTAAATCCCCAGGAGCACTGGCTGAAGGAGCAGGAGCAAGGACAGGGACAAGTTGGCAGCCTGTACCAGCCTGCCTTATCTCACCTGCTCTAAAGGTCCCAGCCACTGTCACCTGCCCACGTGGACAAAGTCTCCTCTGGATCCTGTGGTGCTGGTGATTGGAGTGGTGAGTTATGCTGGCAGAATGTGAACCAGTCCTTCTGAATTTCAGCCCCACCCGTGCAGGTTCCTGCCCTGGGATGGAGCATTCTGAGTGCAGTGTCAGTCCCCCTGCAGCTCAGCAGCTTGCTGCATAGCAGTCCCACACAATCCCTCATCTAGGCCAGCATGTCATAAATGTTAAAAAAAACCTGCCTGTGTGCAGATCCTGGGAAAAAAACCCCCACATTATCCTTATCTTTCTTTGATTCTTTTCTCATAAGGGAAAATAAATTAAATGGTTTGTCCTAAATCCTGCAGCTTTTATATGCCTCACTGCAATGAAACCTTGTTCATTTCTTAAAGCTTTTCCCCCGGCCCAGTTATCTCAATCCTAAACTGTATCTTATTATATTTAGCAACAGGAACTCCCTATTCTGTTTACTCTGCCACTGACTAACAGTGAAGATCCTTTGCCTTCCATTCTGTGGGAGTATATGACCAAGAACTTCAGCACTACAGAGAATGTCTTTCAGTAGAAAGTATTAAGACAAAATACACACACTGATATAATCTCAAGCAACAAGAACTTGCATTCTTTTCCATTCTTTCTCTTTTTTTTAACATCAGAAGACTACAAGATTTGAACAAGAACAAAAAAAAAGTAATCCTTTGAAATTTCAATTTCTTTCAAATAAATACCTGATTAAGGTAGCCATACTTCACACTTAATATCATCTACATGAAAATTGATTTTCTGCCAACTTAAGAAATTGCCAGTCATTATTTAACAAGTGGCATATTGCATACAACCCGTTGAAATCAATGTAAGAATCCTGTTTTCTTCAGCAAATAACTCGCAGGAGAGGACAAAGAAATAAAGCTTATTGCTGCAGCAATGACTTCTTTTCAAAGGATGTTGGCACCAGGAGCAAGCAGGCAAATACTTGATCACGAAACTGATACTTACTGGTGACAAAGGTCTAGAAAGTTGGGCTTTTTATTATTTGACTGGCTTATCTGTTGCAGACATCTTTTCATGTAAAATCCTTTCCTTAGGATTTTTTCCTCCTGAGAAGCTGAGAGGCCTCAGGAACAAAATGTAAACAATGGTTATCTGCTGCTGTGGAATGCAACAGGTGCATCTTGATTGGCCCATCTTCAATGTTTATAATTAATGGCCAATCACAGCCCAGCTGGCTCAGGCAGAGAGTCCAGGACAGCTGCCTTTGTTATCATTCTTTCATTCCTTTCTATTCTTAGCTTAGCTAGCCTTCTGAGATGAAACCTTTTCTTCTATTCTTTTAGTAGAGTTTTAATGTAATATATATCTTAAAATAATAGATCAAGCCTTCTGTAACATGGAGTCAGATCTCAACCTGAGACCCCTGTGACCACCGTCACAGCTTATCAAGTGCCTTGAGATCACACTGTGCATATGTGATTGAATTGGTATTTTATCCATGCAGCTATTTGTGTGACGCTACTTTACAATTAAAGTCTGTAAGTGTTAGGCCAGGAGCGCTCTCAAGATTTTTGCTCTGAAAGTCAGCACTAGGCAACGCCTGACGATGCATGGAAGAGACTCCAACACAAACCAGCCTTCTGTATTTTAATTTCCATGGACATCTGATCAGACAGGCATATATGTAGGATGTGGAAAGGCATGGAATGTGAGTTTGTATGTAGTCCTAGTGATTAGCTTGTCACCCATTGGGAATCCTGGCAACATGAGAAGTTTTTCAAATCAGTTCCAGTAAGAACCCTACTTACACAGGTTCCCTGTAATCATCTTGAACATTCCCAGGATGAATGACTTCCAGCAGTACCATTGGGTATTTTGCAAAACTAAGAGATATGGAAGCACCTTTGAATTGATATGAGAACAACAAACTTCTTCCTAAGCATTAGTAGATAAATTCTCAAATGTTATTTTCACATATTATTTTCATAGTAAATGTTACTTTTTAAAGATAAAAATAATTCAGTTTTGCCCCCTGAACTGACATATTTTCTTCAGTTTTCTTTCTATTTTAAATAAATGAATATGTCTCTATAAAACTGTAAGTCTTTGCTCAAAGGAAATGTAAATGCTGTCATTTAAAACTTCATTGACCTTCCTAAAGCAGTAGGCTTGACAGCAGCTTTGACTTGTTAGAGAAAAAGCCTTTCAAAGTCTGCTGATATATACACACCACTCAAAACAATCATTTACTATTTAAAGAAAATACAATGTGAAAAAAATTATAAAACTGCTTTTGCTCTTGAAGTAGTCCGATATTTTTTATCAGCTCATCTGGATTGTAGTTGTAACAATATTAATAAGGAGAAAAAGGAAACAGCTACATTAGATAATCTTAAAAATCAAAGTGCTACTTTCCTAAAAATGTTTTGAGGCTATAGATATTAGTAGTGGGATTACAGGTCAAATAACAGTTAGGCAATCATAAGTAATGGTCTAAACCCTGGGATCAATGAATAACACTCAAGTTTTTCCTTTCTTTCCCACTAAATATATTGCTCATTTTTCTTTGAGAATATGCATATCAGAGGATGGGTTGTTATTTTTTTTATTGATGATGAGACCTAAGAATACCAAAATTTTAGGGGTTTTTTATGTATAATTAATTTTTTTTCAATATTAGAGCTGATGGGACAATGAAACCTCTCCACAGTGTTCTAGGAGAAAAGATAATTTTAGAAGTCAGATTTTCACCATCACTTTTACCTTAATTTTAGTAAAATAATGTTTTGAAGATGGAATAGATTACAGTTTCTTTTGCCCAAAAATCATAGAATCATAAAGTAGTTGTATTTGGCTGCTTGAATATATAAGTTTAAAGATATGGAGGAAGTCTGAGATGTGTATAAAAATCATCCCAGAGGTCTTTTTCTGATGCACTGGCTCTTTTCTGTTCAAAAGAAATGAGAAGTTGAAAGTGTAATCTATAACCTGATTATTTGCTGCTTCTCAATTCTCATACAAAGTAAAGATAAAATGCTGTGTGGAACACATAGCTTTGTGCTTGCTTTGTGTTTGTTTTATAAAATTTTATATGTCTGCTCCCTCTTATTTCGCTTCACCCTTGTGAAAAATGTCCTAATCTGCTCTACACCTTTTATCATCACCTTGCAGTTGCAGAGCAGTACATCAGAAGGAATGCCCTGATCTTTCTTTTCTGAAGGCTGAACAAGCCAAGGTCCCCAGCCTTCTCTTCAAAGCCATATTCTCCAGTGTCCTGACTGCCCTGGTGATCTCTCTCCAGTGTATCAATGGTGTCAGAGTGCCTGCTCTGTGTTTGCATCTATCAGAAGCCATCAGAGCCTTGTTCTCAGCCTCATTTGTCATTTAACCTTGACTACCAGATTCAGTGACCTCTAATCATTTTTGAAACACACCTCTTCCATTTACACATGATCTGTTGCAGATTCAGCCTACCTTCAGAGCCAGCCATAGATCCATAGTCCTGCTTCCCTGCACCTGCCCCATCAGACATTTGGGAAATGGGACTTGTACTGGCACAAAGCAGTGAAAAGGGAGGGGTTATGCTGCCTGCATGAAATTGTGTCAGGAGAGGTTTATATTATGATGTTAGGAAATGATTCTTCATCCAGTGGGTCATTGGACACTGGAACAGGAAAATGGTCACAGCACCAAGCCTGACAAAGCTCAAGAGGCAATTGGATGATGGTCTCAGACACAGGGGGGATCCTGGGGCTGCCCTGTGCAGAGAGAGGAGTTGGACTCAATGATTCTTGTGGGTCCCTTTCAACTCAGGATATTCTGATTCTGCACTCCATATTTGGGTAAAACATGTAACTTTTTTTGTGAATCCAGCTGTAAAAACCCAACTCCAACGCTTCCTCCTGTAAGGCTCCAATGCAGTATGTGGGTCGCCCAATTACATACTAGTTTTGATAATTTCATTCAGCCTTTTCGCCTACTGATGCTGTTTACTTCACATTCCTTTTAGGTTGCTGTGGTTACTAATCTACATGTAAACATTTTTCACTCCTTTCCACCAGTGGATCTGCCCTTTCTTACAGCCAAAGTTTATAAGGGTCAGTACAGAACCATTTGTCACTGGCAAGGCCATGGCACCAAGGGAGAGCTCTGGGAATTCAATGTTATCTTCTACTGCAGAGCCCAGATCTGAACGAGATATGGTCTCAACAGGGCTCAGTGGGGAGGAATGATTTTTCTGCCTGCCAGTACCACTCCCCTCAGGGTACACTGTCCTTGTTTCCCATTCAGCCCATCAGGATCCCCCACCCCTGTGGAAAAAGACTCAGGTCCTTTTCCACCAAGCTGCTTTCCCGACAGACAGGCTGCAGCAGGCACTGGTGCATAGAGCTATTCCCCCTCAGGTGCACAACCTTGCATTTACTTGTTTTGAACTTCTTGATATTCCTATCAGCCCATTTGTCCAATCCCACTTGTCAGGTACCTCTGAATATCAACCTTGTCAGCATACCTTCTGCCCTCAAATCCGTCTGATCCTATTGTCCAGATTTTAAAAGGTCACAGTTTTGATTGTTGAGAGATATCACCTGCAATCAGCTGCCAACTGGAGTTTCTGTTGCTGATATTACCCTTTGATCCCAATGGGAAAGCCAATTTTTTACTCACCTCCACTCAACTGCCCATTTACTGAGCTCTTATTTGACCAATTTAGCTCTAAGGTTACTCTGGGGGAATAAGGCAAAGGCCTTGGTGAAGTTCAGGTATACAACACCCTCTCTTTTCTCCTTGTTCACAGATGTAGGCATCTCAACATGGATGGTGAGTTATTATTTTTCCCTTGAGGTAGACATTAAGGATAAACCCTCTTAATTGTATTCCTGAAGTATTTACATGAATTTTTTGAGAACTGTATATATTCACAATGAGCAAACTCTGGAAACTACAATATCTGAGGCAACGTGTCAGATATGACTGAAAATACTAGGACATAAACAAGCAATTCCTCTTTTTTGATAGCTTCTTACACAAATGAAAAACCACCTACCTTTTACATAGCTATTGTTATTCACCCCGTTCATAAAAATAAAATGGGGAAGAAAAATATGAGATAATAAATGGGTAGATTTTTTTTTTTTCATGTGGACATACTCCCAGTGGCAGTGGAAACTGTCTAATTTTGACTGAAACCAGTAGTTTCACAGTTTTTGGAACCCATACAGAATCAAGATTTAGCAAGTCACAATAAGTTCAAGACTTGCAAAATGATAATACGTTCTCATTGATAGAAACTCAGATTTTTTGTTTTCAAATCATTAACTAAAAATACAGAAAAGGTGACTGATTTCCCTATAAGGAAGTATCTTTTAGATAAAGTCATATAATATTCACTAATATGTTGTTTCCCTAACTCCTTTAATTACTTATAACAGTGCTCTTTAGAAATGGCATTTTCTTAAAATTGTTCTGGAATTTCAAGTGCTATTCAAAGTCTACCAAATTAAATGATAATGGGCTTTATATCAGACTCATTTGAAGTGACATTTTTGGAAAATTTTATACATAGGACTAGAAGTGATGTACTACACAAAGATTTGATCTTTCTTGAAAACTAGGGAGGTACATTTAATTTTGCAACACTAAAATCTGAAGAGGCACTATTTGTGAACATAGAAAACAAAGAGGATCCAAATTATGCCTCCAAGTCACTCTAGGAGTCTTTTTCCTTCTCCTAGAAAGAGGACATTAATTAAATCTGATTTTTTGGTAATGTTGGATTAGTCTTGGCTAAGAGCCAAATGTCTACCTAGCTGCTCACTCAGTCCCCTCCTCAGTGGGACATGGGGACAAAACCAGGGAGATTGCCTAGCAGTTATGTTGTAGGCCAATCAGTTAATCGTTGTAGGCCAAATTAGTTTATTGACAATTAAAATAGATTTGAGTAATAAGGAATGAAGACAAACATTAAAATAATCTCTTAAAACTCAGTGTCAGTCCTTCACTCCAGATTCCTCTACCCTGCCCCTTACCAGCACAGGGAGGAACATGTGTGGAGGTTAGAAAATATTTTCTCACTACCACTCCTTCCTTCTCACACTTTCTTATTTTCCAGCTGAAATCCTTCAGGTAAAAATTCTGTTCCAGTGTGGGCACTGCACAGGCTGCAGGGAATGCCTACTCCAGTACCTCGGGCACCTCCTCCTCTCCCTCCTTCTCTGACTTTGGTGTTCACACTGTAGTTTCTCACTCTTTTCTCCTCCTCCACCTGTCCAGTAATTTTTTTTTTCTTCTTAAACATGTTTTCCCAAAGAAACAGGAAAACTGTCCTGTGATTGGGCCAACACAGACAATGGGAACTTGCACTCACTTCCCCCTTCCCACTGTCCCTCTACTGCAAAAACCTTTGCTGCCTATTATAGCAGTGAGCCCCTGAATGGGAAATAAATAACATTGACTTTATGATTCCAGAAGGCTGAATAATTGCTTTATTATATTATACTATACTATACTTCTAAGAAACTTATTGCTCTTGCAGACAGTCTGATACAGCTTTGACCAGATTGGTCCTCGATTTCAAAACACCATCATCAGTGGCCAGTTAAGAAACCACCCTTTGGTAAACAAATCTCCAGAACACATTCCACATGTGCACAACAACAGGTGCAGCAAGTGAAGATAAGAATTGTTTCTCATTCTTTTCTCTGAGCTTTCTCACAGCTTCTCGCAGTTTCCCAGGCAAATCCTGGGAGAGCTATGTCTCTCTCTGTTCAGAGGATATGTGATTACCACAGCCACCTACACCCAGTACAGTGGTAATTCTGTTTAACCAAGCCCTGGAGCAGGAACAGGGCAGGATGCTGCTCTGCTCTCTGTAGGAGCAACACAGGACTGATGTTCAGACTCAGTAGCTGTAGTAATTCCACCTTTCCACCTGGTCTGCCAACTCTGTCGCTTACCACACTGCTTGGAGTGGACATTACTGTAAGGATGCGGAACAGCTAGATTTTCTTTGCTCAGTATTTTATGCTAAGGGATTCAGATAGACAGTGGAATTTCAGGAAGTATCAGCCAGATAGGTGCATGTGGATCTATATGTCCCTCCATAACCTTGTAATTCAGGCATTAAGTTCTTTAGGATATGGATGAATAATTCAATACAAAGCGCTGCATCATCTAAATAATCATTCTGGAGGGATCTCCACAAGCCAGGCATTTACAGACAGTTATTTCTACTCCTTAATCATTATGGGAAACAAATATATAGCCATTTCAAAAATCCTTTTTAAATAAAACTCTATTTTTCTGTGCCTGTTGTGGAACATTAGTTGTTTGGCTTAAATAAATAAGCTTTAAACAGAATGAGTCACTTATTGTTATAATACTGTGTGGTTTAGTATGCTGATTGCTTAGCTCTGTTTGCCTTATCTGAGAAGCTGCATTTGTTGAAGCCTTAGGCCATAAGCTGGGGACCTTCACCTAGATATGCTTTCTGCTGTAATGGAGTGAATTTTCTTAACAATTTTCCAAGTAACTGGTATGGTACTGTGTTTTGGCTTTTGTATGAGAAGAATGTTGGTAACACACTGTTTTAGTTGTTGCTAAGTTATGATTATTCCAAATGTAGTACTCTAGTTTCCCAGGCTCTGCCATAGAGCAGGTACACAAGAAGCACACACCAGAGCTAAGGAGGGAGGCTAAAAATGTCAGCAGAAGCTGCAACTCATCAAGATGATAGCAGTTAATGTTCCACCTGAATGGAAAGAAGAGAAAGAATCTAATAAAGTGTTAGAGGACCCCAAACCAAAAATCACCACTGAACTAAAAAGGTGTGTGGAGAGCATGCTAGGGATGGGTGCATAAATGGCAAGGGTCTATTTGCCCGCAATTTTCATTGTTCTGGGTCCCTTTCTGGAGACACCCAGCTTGAGCTGACCTACTGCTATACCACACTGCTAAATTATTTAATAAATTATAAATAAATTAAATTATAAAATCTGATACCTGAGATTCTTCTGCAGGAAATACAGGGTTGAGCCTGAAGAAAGAGGAGTCCCATCTGAGCATGAGTGTGTGGCTGAGGAATTAGAAGGGGCTCATTGGAACCACCAGCTGTGAAGGGCCTCAGGCCCCAGCAGCTGCAGTCTTGAGTGATGGTGCAGCTCCCTGAATTGTGTAGTGTTGGAGCTGTCTCTTCTCCCTTAAGGTTACCCTCCTGCATGATTTCATTATAAATTCCGGTATGAATAATAGCTGAAAAAAATGCAGTACATTCAAACTGAGTCTTAAATATATGAGAAGTTTTTATATGTAGAGTCCCCATGTTTTTTCTTCCACAAGTTAGATGGCAGATTTAATTGAGAGTAGGCTAAAGATCTAAAGAAGGAAAATGAACCCTTGTCTAAAAAAAAGAAGAAGGATAGAAAGAGGCAGAGGGAAGAAAAAGAATCCTGTTGCATCTGTGTAATAAGGTGTTTACAGCCTTTTTTTGTGAAACAAATTTCACTGCAAATCAAAATCCCTGTTTTTCACACTGAAGGCAAAGAACTGTGATTCAATGAAACACCCACTTTCAAGCATACACCTATATTAGTTCTTGTTCAGTGAAACAGATGGAGGTAAAGATAACTCAATGTAAGCATCCATTTGAGCCCTGCTGACTTCAGTGAGAAGTTAGTTTGCTTTGGAATTGTCAAAGTTGATGACTCACATAATACTGGTAGAAATCTCTTCATCTCTTCAGTGTATAATACTTGGAAATGTAGCCCATATTTTAGTGCTACTTAGAATAACTGAAGTCAACAGAATGCCCTGTGCACACATCATCTTCAATGGCTTGATATTATGAATAAAAGTGAGTACTCTTCTAGAGAGACACTAGTTCATTATTAGAAAGATATACTACAGATCAGAGTTGCCTTCAAAGATCCAGTAATCTTTTTTTTCATAGATTTTAATACCCAGGTTTTTTTCAGTCTGTATTCTGAAAAGTACACCATTATGTAATGTTATTTTGGGAATGGAAAATATGGGATGTACATGACCATTGCACTTCGCATTTTCAGTTGCAGAGATAATCTATTCATTACTATTGGATTTACTGACTCCACATTCTATTTTGGTTTTCTATATCGTTTCTCTTCCTATTTGGCTTTGATGTTTAATGCATAACTGATATAGGCAATAAAAAGATGCAAACAAATCCCCCCATTGTGGAATTCATATATGATTTCACAAATATAAATTTCACTCTATCCAGGTGTGATGATTGTGAGTGCATTAATTTCCTTTGTCTGCCATTTCCAGCCTTACCTGGACTATCCATGTGTACTCTGTTAGTTTTTTCTGGGAGCTCTGTGTAAGCCCTAGAGCAGACAACCAGTTCTGGCTTGAGCTGCACTGTAGAAGTGCCTCTGCTCAGCCCTGTGCCCTGCTGCCCTGATCTTTTTGGAAGGACCCCCAGATCTGCCTCCTGTATGATGACTCTGTCCTTGCCTGGGCTCCTGGCTGAGCAATTTCTAAAAGAATTTCCCACCTGAGGATTCTGGTTCCACAAAAATGCTGTTTTCCTTGGAAACAAGCTGATTTTTGTTCTGCATCTTTTATGGAAGCCAGGCAGATGGGGAGGCTTCCCTTCCACCTCTTGCAAGCCAGCTGGCACAGTGCTGGGTGAGGAGCTGCCTGCCCATCTCACCGGACTTCGTGGTTGTCCTGGCTGTCCAGCTGCCCTGCTTCCCACCTGGCAGCCTGCACCAATTGCCAGGCTTCCTGGCTAGCTTTCCACCTGGGTAGCCAAATCCCTGTACAAAAGTTCTTGAGACATGCTCTATGCAGTCTCAAAACAATCAAGTTTTCTGAAATTAAGTTAGGCAATAAAGCAAAGTTTTCTTTGCTTCCAGTGAGAAAAATAGAAATAAAAAGTAGAAAATTGTCAACAAAACAAAAATTGCACTTTGATTACCTCTTTAGATTTCACAGCTGTCTCTGTGCAAAAAAAATAAAAAAAAAAGAGACTATCATTGCAACAATACTTGTATTAGCAAATAAAAAGGACTATATAAGCCATTTTCCCTTTCCTTAGGCTATTTAGTCTTTTAGTCTATTAAGTATTTTCTTTTTTATTTCCTTAAAAGGAAAAATGAAAAAAAGTCACTCTGAAATGTTACAAGGGCTTTGAGATTTAGCATTGTCATTAAGTGAAATTAGGAACACATTTAGCATATCTTTATGTAGCTTTCTGTCTTGTAGCCTAATTTCTTGTACCAAGAAATTAGGATATTTGTTTTATTTTTTCAGTGTTGTCGCTTATATATAACTAAAAATAAATACTTGCACACATAATGTACAAACACAGAATTCAACTTAGGCAAGGGGCAGATGCAGCTCCCGGGCCACTGGGTAAAGGATGCTGGGGTGGAGGATCCAGATGAAGTTTTTCAGAACAATTAAGGCCTGTAAGTGCACTCAGGGCACTGAAAATGAGTCTCAGTCCAGGGAGGTTTCCAAAGGGCTGTTATGGGAACTCTCCTGCAAATGATCTTTCCACCTTGGTCTTTGGCATGTCTCATGACAGAGGTCTCAGGGCCCTGGGACAGGGCCCAAGCACAGAGAAATCTGAGATTCCACAGAAGAATGAGGCCAAACAGAGCTTTTCACAGAAGACAGCTGTGATGGGAACACTCTCCAAAGGAACCTTTGCACACAGACCTCCTTTCTCTGTGGTACATGAGGTAGACACTGGGACAATAAGAGCTTTAAGACTGACTTGTCCACGCATTTTGTTGAAGCACACATGTAAAGATCAAGAAACAGATTTTCTGTCTCTTAAAGTATGTATTATTAGAACAGAAACAGTAGTTTATTAAGAGACAAATACTTGTTCTCATGAGTGAGAAAATAAAAATAAAAATTAATTTACAAACATGCTCTCTACCTATTACTCATGCCTATAGATCTGATGCAAAAGTTTTCAAATTCAATATCATGACTTCTTAATTATGATGAAATCCACAATATTTCCTGTGAATTCAATTATTGTTAGTATTAGTGTCAGCATAAGCATTGGTATTATCATTAGTATTACATTTTTCTTGGTTTCAATTTTTAAACTTTTCTTATCTCAGTCTATGAGGGTTTGTCCTTTTTTTCCTCTGATTATTTTTCCCATCTCACTGGAGAGGGATGGAGGAAATTGTGAGACACAGTATGGTACTTTGTGTGTGGGGTTAAACCAGTGAACTATAGTAAAATAATATCTTAAACCAGAAGACAGCAGTGAGGACTGGGAGAGGCAAAATCTCTGCTGTTTAATTACATCCTTTTCACATCATTCAATGCATATACATAATCTCTAAACAAACCAATTAGTTATAACATTCATCACACTTTGAATTTCAACTCTTCTTTCTTGAAAGTTCCCCAGGAGTGTTCTCTACTGAGCAAAGAAGGAAGATACCAGGTGGCTGTTTCTGGATGTTTTGAGCAGCAGCAGTTCAGGCAATTATTTGAGATCATGTCTTTGCCATCACAAGTTAGCTTCTAGGCCAAGATATCTAAGAACTTAGGAATATCTCTAAAAGTCCCAGTCAAAGGTCGATTAAGTCCAGTGGTGAGTTCAGTGGCCCTCAATGACTGCGTGGGAAGAACATTAGACAGAAATTGTGACATGTCCCTAGGACACACTCCTATTCCAGGCAATTTAGAGCTACAAAGCTGTCTTAGGCAATAGTGTTTACAGTTGGTGTAGGAGCCATGGTATTGGAGCAAAAGGCGAATTCTGGGGTTTTTCTTTGCTTTTGCCAGTGCGCCCTTTTCCATGAAAGAAGTGATGATAGGTGACACACTTGGTGTCATCTTCTAATCTCAGCATGGGCTGTTACCTCAGAGAACTGAGCTTTGAGCTCCTAGTCATCCTACAGAGACATGGATGAGGTTGCTACCTCAGAATTTTGTTTGGTAATAAATACACATCTGCCTCCTAACATCCTTCTAGGACCTGCCTCTCTCCTTTGACTGGCTGCTAAGAACCAGTCTGTCCTATACCTTTCACATCTCTGTAAGAATTCTTTTTTCTTTTGGTTCTCCTTCCAATCTTCTAAGTACTTCTCTCTTCTCATAAGAAGGGTGGATTACTCTGATCCTTCCTGCTTGAGTATTTACTTTTGATTTTCTCAATCCAATGAAAATTAATAAGATCAAGTGAGTCAAGGGATATAAAGGGAAAGTAAACAGTTCATTTTATGAAAGAGGAAGAGGATAATATCTGAAATACTCTGTTGGAATCATTTCACCTGATCAGTCCAAATTCTAACAGATTAGCAGATGGCAAGAGCATTCTAAATGAGTGCAAATCATCCTTTGAGCTTTTAGGATCCCAGGAACACAACATTTATTCTAATGGTAAATATCTAAAAAAATTGCTGTGAAAAGAGGTAATATATTACAACTGTGGTACAGCACAAAACTGAAGGCACAGAAAGCTATGAATTTTAGAATCCCTGGCTCTGATGAAACTTTAAAATTAAATCTGACATGACATTGAGCCCCGCAGTCTTTGTCCAAATTGTTTTCCCCAAAACCTATACAGAAAAAAATCCTGAATTATTCTAAATTGCAATAACTTTGCAGGTTTTTTCATTAGATTTTATCTCATTTGACTTGTTCTTCTGGCTTAAACTCTCACACTCTCACACATTCAAATTCTGTAGAATATGACACTCATACCTGATGGAAAACACTGACACAGAAGTTTTCCTGTTTCTATCTTTCCTTCAGATGCAGAGAGTTGGATGACTTTGACTCTTATATAAATCCATACCTCATAACTCTTACCATTTTTAAAATAATTTGGAATAAAAAATGAATGAGTTTTATACTAAGGATTTATTGTTTCAATCTCAGTTTCTCTGTTATTTCCTTCCTCATCTACAGTGTCAGTACAAGCTGAGGTAACTCAATGGAAATAGTTACAAGGACATTATCCTTGAACTGGTCAAGAGAAAGTAGACAGTCTTCCTACATAAAGGAAAGTAGATTAAACTGAAGTGGAGAATCTGACTTACTGGAAAAAAACTTAATGATGTAAATCTCTACAAATAAGAAACTAGGATGTGCAGGAATTCAAAAGTAAGGTGATGCATGAGGCAGATAAACATTTTAGAGAGGTGAAGAGCATAGCTTTTACTGTTAAACGCATTAATTCATTCAAATAATTGAGTAAAGCTCTGATCAATAAAACTAGTTATTATGCACTTGCTGAATTCTGGGTTTGTTTGGCAGTGGATTTGATTTGGTTTTGTGTAGCTTTGTTTTGGGGTTTTTTTGGCAGTGTTTGGTATTTAGTCTGAAATACCTGAATAGCCTCATTGCAATGAGATGAGTGCTATTAGCTAGATGTGGTGCTGCATAAAAATTCTTGTTGAAAGATCCAGATCCCTGCTCCTGCTAGAAGATTAGACAGTTGGAACACAACTGAAAGTTGCTTCTTCCCAAGCTCACCAGCAGCATAGTTTCACGGATTTTATCACTGAAATGCACAAAAATGTGCAGTGAAAACACAGAAGAGACTTAACATCTTTAAGCTGTTAGTATATGCACAGGAATTAGGAGAAAAATCTTGTATATACAGAAGCTGACCTACTTACATTTAGCAGTCTATGTTAAATATCAAAAAACACATTCTGCTGAAGGCATTATATTCCTTGGAAAGTAATGGCACCTCTTCTAAACTGTTTTTCATTTATTTGTTCTGAGACAGCTCTTTTTGACTGTGTTTGTGCATGATGCAGCAATTCTTGTAACAGAGATGGCTCTGAACTATTAAGCAATAAGTTATATAGAAAACAGAGAGATACCAAGGAAAAACAGTAACAGAACACAGCTTTTAAGATATAGTCAAATCTTTAAAATAGGATCAAATATAGGAAATGCACTTTTATGGATACTGTTTGGGAATTAAACTTCAGGAGGAGAGTTTTTGTTGTAGAGTTGTCATGACAGATTGCCATGATGATCAATGATGTCACTACTGCTGGAGACTGCCATGATTGCATATGTTTATAATTCTGCCCTGCTAAATTTGGCAGATTCCAGCAGCACATCAAAAGGAAAAAAGGTATGACCAAGGACAATGAATAATGAATGAAAAAAGTGCAAATATAAGGGTCAAAGTGTTAAGAAAACATGGCAGTTTATAACTGAATCCTAAACAAAATGCCCAACACTGTGATTTGACTGTCAGATGTAAATAGTAAGATTGGGATTGTTTTGAATGACCACAATTTTTAAAAACCCATTCAAATTAAAAGGACTATATGTAATTATATTGCTCATTTTTATTTTGGTTTCATTTAAGGGTACAATTTCATATATTTATGAGTCTTCCAAAGTTTGCATTTTCCTCTTTTTCCTACTCCATGTGAAAGAAGGGATAATGCAATTATCTTCAGCATCCAGAGGTATGCTGCTTCCCAGTGTGCTCAGAGCTGACTCTGGCACACTTGGGGTTCCCAGTTCCTGCTGCCTTGGTCAGATGGATGCAGCTCTGCAGTTCATTGCTGTGGGTGCAGCCAGCAGCAGCTCTTACAGACTTACCTCTTGCAGAGAAACCCAGCTGGATCCCTCACCACTGCTGATCAGCAGGAGTTTACTGGTGAGCAATGCCAGCCCCTGCACTCTGCAGAGTGCATCTCCACACTTTGTATCACATGGATCATCCACTGATTTAATCCCAAGGAACACCAAGGCACTTACTCAGCCATCATGGACACCTGTAGGTGCTGGTGTCCTGCTCATCAGCCAGTCCACACCTGGACTTTGCTAACAACTAAGAAAAACACAGCTGGACTCAGCTCCTGAGTCAGACACAGAAAGCTGCTTGAACAAACATTTCCAGTGCCATTATTGTGTGTCGTGCTGTGGCTAACACACATAACACAAGATTTATCCATGTGAGCAGGATAACACTGCAGTGGTACCAGGAACCTGTGTTTGGGCAGCTGAGTCATTCTGCTATGTTTATATATTTATGTCTACAACATAAATGATTACATGGGACCAGGTATCTAAGTTCCTGTTAGAGTCAGTGGCCATCTAGTCAATACAGTCAATAGAGAAAGAAAATTATTCAGCTCTCCCAAAGCAGATATCTACTTTAAAAGGAGATATAGGTCCCCAGACTCCACTGACTGTGCTGGCTACATGAGATAAAGCAAGAACTTAATTCTCATGTTTCATCAGAAATTTGTCATGAAAAAGAGGCTTCTTCTGTTTGCTTTTTCTTGTGTTTTTTTTTTTTTTTCTCTTTTTAATTTGTTTTGTTTTGGTTAATTTTTTTTGGTTGGTTTTGTTTTTTTTTTTTTTCCTAAAAGAGAAAAAAATACCTTTAATATAAGAGCTCGTATCAGTTGGAAAAAAAAAAGTCTATGCTTTCAAGTCTTTCTTCATATTATAAACTACATCAGGCTGTGCTCCAGGGCTTTGATTTTCCAGTCTTCTAGAATGGATGTCTGAAGAATGATACAACTTTAACAAGGACATGTATGAAAAAATAATTGTTCCTCTCTATGGAATCAAGAATTTCAAAGTATGTAGGTCTCATTCTTATGGAATCAAGATGTGTCAAAGCGCACATTTTATAATTCACTATTTTTCTCAGCTTCTCTTGAGAAAACCTAGCCTTAGTTGGTCCAGTAAATGGTACTTCTTTTCCCTCATCTAACTGTAACCCACCAAAGTTATTACAATACTGTCATTGCTCCTATTGGATCTGGTAGATGTAACAGGCAAGTCCGGCTGACTGAAATTCAAAATGAAACTTCAGGGGGTTGAAATCAACAGATGACTGAATCAGGAATGAGTTAGGACTTCAGAATTTTTTGGATTCAGTTCCATTATGAGAAGCTTAGTTCTTATTAGACCATTATTAGATTTAATAATAATCCAGAAATTAAGTCAGTTTTCGTCCTTATTTTGTTATTTTAAATCCTAGTATTGCTTAGCATGTAGTTGTGTCCACAGCATCTGGGGGACATTTTTAAATTTTAAAAAGAAAGATGATTTTTTTTTTAAATGAAGAAGGAAGTGGTCTCTTTTTTTAGCAGCAACAATAGAATTTCCCATTTTTATTGGAAATGGCCTATTTTCTATCAGCTTTTACATAATGTTGTGAAAAACATATTTCTGGTGAGTTAATGAAGTATCATGCAAATATTATTTTACAAGAAATAGCTCTTTTATACAAAAAAAAGTCTCTACGTTTGGTAGTTTTATGAAAAGTAACTTAGCACAAGTGGACTACCAGAACAAAGAAAGGGGAAGAAAAAGACGTTAAAGTAGTCTGAAAATACAAGATATACACAGACAGGAATTGGGAAATAAAGTTTTGGAAAACTTGTGTTACTCATCTTCTGATAAATATGAAACTATTTCGTGGAGTTTAAAAATTCAATTAATCTTTCCACTGACATTAAAACCTGCAGCTGGTCTTCCATGTGATGTGCACACCAGAGATGTGAAGCTGTATAATTATGAGCAGTCATTGAACAGAAGTTTAGTGAGCTCAGGCAGAATGACTGAGCACCAAATGGAGTGGAAAATTCCATTATTGTGTATTTGGTTTGGGGTAAAGAGCTTTTACCTACAGTCAGGTTTAGAGGTTAGGTGTCATCTTTATATCACTCATCAAATTAATTCATTTTTCAGAAAGATTCTTTCTTTTCTGTTACTTCACTCCCTGAGTGCAACCACACTGCAGGAGGTTGCTGCCAGTGATGTAGCTTTGTTAGAAAAATTCTTTTAAAATTTTTGATGTAGCAGGAACAGAGAGAAAAGCTTTATGTGTTCCAAGAACCAGCTTCAGATTTTAAGCTGAAACTGGCTTCCATTTGCATTTAAAAACCTCATTCACATTCAAAGACCTGATCAGAATAAGGAAGAGAAAAGAATGGCTAAAGGTTATAAAAGCACAATTATTTAGTGCAGTTTCTAATTTAATTACTAGGGGAAAAAAAAAAAGGAATGTCTCCCCTAAACCCAGGCATATTGCTGGTGAGATTTCAGGAAAAAGCAGAAACAGTGCAAAATCAAGGGTTATCTCTGCTTTCTGTTTCCTTGTGCAAAAGTATAAGTGTCTCATTTGAAATCTTGTTGATTTCAGAGAAAATATCTAAAATTGAAAGGGAGTCTGAAACAATATTTAGTTACGAGCTGCTCTATTTGAGAATTACAAGTATTCACACCTGCCAACCTTCTACAACAAGCAACAAGTCTTATGGAGGCTGTTTCCCTTGTCTTGAAGGAGGTTTTGATTTACATTTCACTATTTTCTCACATTCTAATCCTCTGCAATTTTAAATGTATTTTTTAATTTTAGAGCTATGGTATTCTTTAAGGCTAGATGTTTAATTTCATGGGAGGTACTTACTGAGTACAACATATTTGAACAGTATCCTATACTGGATATTGTCTCTGTTTTCAATCAGTTTAAAATATTAAGTCTGTATGGAGTGATTTTTGTCAGGTTAGTAGTTGTTTTTTTTTTTTTTATTGTGTGGCTCCTTCAAACCCATCCAAACCCAAACCCTAACCATTTATATGACACCATGCACAAGAAACTATATTTTGCTTTGAGAAAAAGGAACATCTCTAAATTTATTTTGTGAGGATTTTTTCCTTTCCCTCCCCCCTGTTTTTTACTATAGTGTTGATTTGAATTTGTAAATTTAGATTCTAATATATACTGACAGAGAAGCAAAAATTTCATTCGGGTTTTTTTTTTTTGATGATGACTAGATGACTAAGAGTAGAGGGAGGTAGGTAGATTGCTAAAGCAGCTGTTCCCCACTCATGGCAGTTTCAGCAATGTCTGGGATTGGTTCTGTCTGGACAATGTCAGCATTATTTTCTGGCTTTCCAGTCATGAGAATAACTCCTGTAGTCGTAACACAAGAATGTCTTCCATTCTCACTACTGGCAATATTAAATGACCATAAAACTAAGAGATATAAAAATCATCTGACTCCTACTAAGTAGAGGTAAGTCTCTGGATTGTTGCATTATATGTTTCTTAAATTCATGAACTCCCAGTGCACAAGATTCAGAATTAAAAAGACAATCAGCAGTTCTAGTTTGTATAGTCTGTTTTTTTTTTTGTTGAAGACAATTAGAATTTGCCTGTAAGTATTTTAACTAGATTTATTTAAACATGAAAGGATTAAGTATAAAGATGGAATTCAGTTTCCTCAGAAGATCAAAAGAAAGCTTCAGTAAAAGAAGATGCATCTATGCAAGAATTACAAAAACATGGTTGTCCTGTTTTGAAAAGGGAATAAATGTAATAAAATTAGAAAAGTATGTGTGGGATCTTTACAACTTAAACAATTAAATTCCAGTGTTTGAAACAAATAAACCAAAGCAAAGCAAAAAAACAACCCTCCCCAAACAAACAAAAACAAAGAAACAGAAACCAAACCAACCAACCAAAAAATAAAAAAATTCCCAACCTGTTTAGGTTCCCATTCCGTGTTTTGCTGGTTCAGTGTATGTTATTTTCTTTGTGCAACACATTCAGATATCCAAAGTATTTAGAGCAATAGTAAAATAAAATAAGAATTTTTCTCCTTCCTTTGTCCACTACCAGACCTTCTAATACATCATCTTTAGACATAAAAGGTTAGGTTTCAAGCTAGACACGTGTTGAAAAGGTTGCACTCCAATTTCAAAACCCAAGAGAACGATGAAAGAAATGCTGGCTAGCTAGTTCTTTGGAGTGTGCTTTATAGACATGAGGGAAAGAAAAAATGGCCAACTTTGGAAACCATTTCTCTTTTAAGAGATCATACTTATTGGTGTCCAAGCCTTTACTTATTGGTGACCAACCCTTTACAAGCTCATTTGTCATTTTTCAGGTCAGCAGGAGCTGTCAGCCTGGGTCACGATTAGAATTAGAATGCTATAACATCTCTAAAACTGGGCCAGGATTGTCAAACATGAATAGCTAAATATTGGCATTTTAAACTATATATAGCAACTGACATACAGAGATGCAGTTCTCAGAAGTGCTGAATATCTAAACTTTACTAGTTTAATGGGAGCACTTGGGTAAGAAGGAAGTGCTCTATGAAGCTAAAATGTAATTTATTTTAACAGCACTCTTCATGCACTGTGGCACAAAATGCTTTTCAAGAAAGGCAAACTTCTTTTCTCAGTCATAACACTATAAATTCAGCATGACTTTGGATGTAGAGACATCAAAGAGAGAGTAAATTTCATCCAAAATGTTTAAGAACTCTTGTATGGCTTCTTACAAATGTAAGGACTCAGATTTATGATAGAAGAATGAGGAGAATGAGGAGTTGTTTGATTTTTCTGATTTTTTTTTTCTGCCTTATTATTTGGTGGCTGGGATGATCTGCCATTCCCTGGTGATGTCTGACACTGTTGGTATGTTTTTATATGCTAGTATGGTTTTTGTTGGGACTCTCAGGGCATCCCCAGTGGTCTCAGCTCCCAGGACATGCCCTGACAATTTGCTGCTCTGTTTTAGTGACTTATAGCAGTACAGGAGCATGTAAAGAATAATTATGACAGCTGGTATTCAGTAGCAATTCAGTAGCAATTCAGTGGTAGCAGTTTTATACCTTAGTCTTATACGCAAAGAAAATAAAATAGAAAAAAACAGTTGTACGGTTTTATTCAATATCTCTTTGAAACAGACATAAGGGGCTTATATTTTATCAAAATGCACTTTCTTGAATCCCACCCAGGTATGTTTTAAATAGCAAAACATCATTTCCTTTTACTGCATTGCAGTGTAAATTCTGGCATTAATAAATTTTTGCTGCTTTAAGGAAATTACTTATTTTAAAAGAGCTGACTGATTTTCACAGACTAGTACATGTGTGGTTGTGCACAATATTTACTTCCAAATGCTCACTGTCAGATAAAAAAAGGGAAGAGATAAGAGTCATTGGGGAAGGGAATATTTCTTCCCAATTTTAGCCGAAGGGTGGAATCCTTGGGCTTTTTGTGACCTGTTTTATTTATAATTTTATTAACAAGTGAATGCATTTTTAAACTTTAATTCCTATAAAATTGAAAGCAAGAATTTAGGGACCAAGGTCTAGGAAGTAAATTAGAAGGCTCCAGTTCTGCATATCTTGGTGAGAGCAATATGTCCTTATGGCATGGTTTAACCACAGCCAGCCTCTTGCTCACTCTCCACACTCCTATTCCATGTCCCAGTGGGGAGGAGAATTTAAAAGTAAAGGTACACCTCGTGGTTTTAGATAAGAACAATTTACTGATTCAAACAAAACATGATCATAATAATAAATAAATTAAGAAATAAATGTAGTATCAACAGCAAAAATAATAACAAAAATAATAGTAGAACAATTTTGAATAGGGAGAGAGCAGCAAAACCAGAAAAACAAGTAATGTACAATACAATTTCACACCACCTGTTGACTGATGCCCAGGCTATCCCTGAGCAATGAACAGTCCCTTTCCAGCTAACTCAGTTCAAATACTGGGCGTCACATTCTGTGGTATGGGATATTCTTTTGGGGATTTTGAGTCAGTTCTCCTGACTATGCTGCCTCACAACTTTTTGTGCAGCTCCTCCCTGGCAGAGCATCAGGCACTGGAAAGGCCTTGATTTAGGGTAAGCACTGCTCAGCAACAGCCAGAACATCAGTGTGTTATCAACATAATTCTCATACTAAATCAAACCCACAGTGTTGTACCAGCTGCTAGGGTGAAAAATGAAGTCTGTTCCAGACAAAACCAGGATACTGTGTAATAACCTTTGAGCCTGGATAAAAATTCTGTTCCTTCAAAACTTCTTCTGTAAATAATGCAAAAAAAAGGCTAGAAATTGTGTTTAGCTGTAGTGATTTTAATTCTGTGAATTGGTTCATAACACTTTGGCCATGACACATATTTCTACAGCCAAGAACATGACTGAGCATCTTCATTTCTTTTGGTATTTTTGCCACTGACATGATGGTCTGAGCAAAATGTTCCGATAGAATGGTAGAGTAATAAGGAAACAGTAAACATTTCAAAACATAGAAATGTTCTGGCTTGAAATGAACTTAACATGGTGAAATTCCAATAGGTCAGCCACAATGAATATGCAATCACACCTGACAATTTCAATAATATGCATTTCTGTAGTTGTCTAGAATCCCATAGGGATTTACTTCCACTCAGTTTGTTTCAGAATAAATTAATGATAGGTTTGAAACTGTTGCACTCCAGGGCTAAAGGCGAATGACAGAAGGCCTTTGAAATCTACCATCAGCATAGCTACTCTACGTAAAATTCTGATCAGAAGCTGTTCTCTTTTCTTTCTAACTTTCCTGCTATTTCCTCTGGGATGAGGGGACCTAAGAATCAAAGGCAGGGGAACAAAAGATATTTCCCACATGCAGCATTTTCAGTTTTCCAGTTTCTTTTGTTGTAATCACTTTTTGAATGAGACAGACAAAATGTCCAAAATGTTGAGTATTTCCTGACCTGATCTTTTCTGTGACAGTTTTTTTTGTGTAAATCTAATTTTCTACTGGCATCCCTGAGGAGTCATGGGATAATAATGCTGTGTACAGCCATTCCTGTCTCATTTGAAACAGCCCTTGGCTGCCCTTCCCAGCATGGCTGGACAGCTGATTTAAGCTCTTTCACAGCATGCTGCTTCTGAAATGGAGTATGGGAGGGGCAGTAGCCAGCCTATTGGAATAATCCACCTGTAAGGAATTACACACAACAGGATTGGCCAAGTTAGTTTAAAGGCATTATCAAACATGAGAGAGCAGAAAAAAATAGGGAAGTAACTACATTACACCCCAAATAATTTCACACATATGCAACTGCAGTAAGAACAAACTGGTTTTCAGGAATATGACCTATGTACAACTTACAGGCATACTTCTACCACTTCTCAGGGACTAACACATAAGGCAGAAAAGCAAGGAAATTATTTCATTTTGGGGCAACAGCTTTGCTTTGGCCACTGATACCCAAGAGCTGTTGGCTAGAAAGGTGGAGACACAGCAAGAGAATGCTGCTAGGTAGAGGGCACATTTCCTTCAGGCTCTTCTGCTCTGAAGTAGGAAAGCAGTTGACCTGCTGTGGCAGCTGAAAAAGAGGAAAATCACTGGTCTCCTGGGTGGTGGCTTAGCAGTATGACACTGCCAGGCAGAGAGGGCAGAGCTGCAGCAGTGCCACAGCAACCCTGGTGTCAGGGAAGTCGAGGCTTCCTGCAGACATTCTCTCCGGCTTCATCCCCCTCTCATCGCTTTTGGTGCTGCCGCCAGAGGGCACGAGGAGCCAAACTTTGGTGGCTTCACAGCAAAATTGTTCCCTTTTCCTACAGAAGGAACAGAGCAACTAAACTGTGCTTTATCATCTCTGCAGTCCTTAACCAGGCTGCTGATTGGGAAGGAAGAAAGTGGAGGATTCCTTTTGAAGGAAGGAAATTCAAGAAGGAAACCCTTGTGTACAACTTTATTTATGAGTCTTTCTGCTTTCCCCTTTTGTATTTCAGATGTTCAGTACAGGGAACATATTTTTTTTGCTGTGGGAAGAGATTCCTTTAGAAGAGGACCCATTTGTGTCCCAGATTTCAGATCAGTTGAGAGGGATGTCTTTCCAGGGACCTTGTCAGATTTAAGGAAGAGATCAGGGCCAGGCCTTTTTTACAAATTTATACAGACTACTGGCACAGTATTGTGTGCCACGAAAATTGCTGTTTAGTGATGTTGTCACCTATTTAGCAACTTTTAGTGAAATTAATAAAATCAATTAACTGAGAAAATGCAATAAAATTAAATAGAAAACTACAGGCTCTGTTTTATAAGGCTGACACTCCAGTTTAACTCTTCTGTGTGGAAGAGTCATGGAAGAAGTGTGGGGCAATGTCCAACCCTGTGTGTTTGAGAGGAAGGCCAACATAAAACTCTGTTCCATCCCATCCCATCCCATCCCATCCCATCCCATCCCATCCCATCCCATCCCATCCCATCCCATCCCATCCCATCCCAATTTTCTATTCATAGAAGAAGACAGTTCTCTGAGCCTCATCAGGCACCTCCTCATTCATCCCCCAAGCAGCCACACAGTATTGTGGTCACACAGTATTTGTGCAACAGCCTGGGGTCTGTTTGCCATGTCACGACCAGGCTGGCAGATCCCTGTGGCCAGGAACTGGGAGTGTCAGGTATTTCCTGTGGGATAAAACTTGGCAGCCAAGGTCCATTCCACACCCAGCCAGAAGCAGGGCATCTGGGGGTGCGCATGGACAGCTCCAGCCCTAGGCACCATGAGCTGCTCAGGAAGGAACTGAGGCTGGACCAGGATCTGGACCCACAGGTGGGTTTGGGTTGATATGGCCCCTCTCTGGTCAGGACAGGGCTGTGAGGAACTGGGGATCAGTTCTGCTAGGGTGTCAGTGGGACAGAAGCTGATGGCCCCAGGTGGCTGACATGGGGTTCTGGGCCATGGGCAGAGTTGGAGGAGTCACACAGCAGCTCCTGGTGCCTGAGACTTCTCTCTGCTTCACTATACAGGTCACATTTCCTACAGAAACTGGAAGCCAGGAAAAAAAGAGCAATTCCCTGGAACATGTGCTTGTGGTCAACCCTCATTTTATAAAGATGACTAACTATCAAAGGAAATACAGCAACATTTGAAAGGGAGAAAGAAAAAAGGCTGAAAATATCAAGCATAACATCACCTCTTCTGGTCCCTGATAAATAAAGGCTCTTCAACAGCTGTTTCTTCACCTTCTCTTTGAAGATTTTACATGCATGTTTTAGCTGTGTTTTACTAGTTATGTCTGCCAGAATATCTGTTGAATGACATTTCCTATGTTTCTGGGGAGGTAGAAAGCTTTGTTGGTGTAATTCCAGTTTTTCATCATCTAAGTGGCTGAACAGTTGATATTAGCAGAAGCCAAGTGGCACCATGGCTTGCAAACCAGGATGTATGCAATTTGCTCAATTCATGGAAAAACAACTTTGAGAGTAATAAAATGATTGTGATCTGTGTGCTCAAAGGTAAGTGCATTTGGTGCATAAACGTTGTTTTTCCAAAATGAATGACAGCATTGTACACATCATATTTCTGATAGACATAATATCCATGAATTCCTGGACTGTACTTTTAAAAGGCAAGATGTGTTCAGAAAAAAACATGGCTTTTAAAAACAGCTTTTGTAGGAGCATGTGCCTCAGAAAGCAAACACTGACTGTGAAAAATAACTTGTAAAAGAAAAATTAAAAGAAGATATTAAAGCAAAATAATATTCACTTTTTTTTTCTACTAATAATACAGTAAAAAGCTTCCACCTCAAAGACAGTAAAGCCTAAGATGTGGATGTATTTTACATGTAACACCTCTTGTTATATGGGTATGTTTCTAACCACAGCCTCCACAGCACTGTCAGACACAGACCTATAGAAGTGAAACCTTCAATCCTTGTGAGGCATTGGTTTAAAATGAATGAAATTATACATCTTTGAAAGACAGGACCATAACTAGAGTTAAAATGAGATGTGGCATCAATCAGTTCATAAAATAAATTACAAAAAACAGTTTATGAAAGAAATATTTATGATATGTGAAATCAGGTGAAAGGGCATCAGACACATATGTACCACAAAGTAGATTACAGTCACAAACACAGACAGCAAGGGAACTTTTTACTGCTAGGAACTAGAAAATGAGCCCTGAGAAGGATAAAAAATACAAAATTAATTTAAAATTCACAAAAATATTCAATAAAGTCTCAGTTAATGGGAAAAAACAGATGAATATTTGGTGTAGTGGTATGAGTAGACTTCTTTGCTAAATACAGAATTTTTCCTTCTTAAGAAGGAATATGCTTCTGTTGCCCTGGCTTATCTAGGCACACATATGCATTCTTCCTGCACATTTTCCAATACTTCCTGAAAAATGCTATCAGGTTACTCTTGTTTCTTCTCGTGGTCTACGACTTCTCTTTAGATGTCCAAGTAGAATGAAACTTCATCTCACTTTTCCTGATCACTCTGTGCCACATATCAAGGTTTGCTGAAGGGCTCTGCTGTACACCTCAGCTCTTTTACATCCTGTTAAACCTAGTTTTTGGAAGCTTTCCCTTATTTCTACATCCAAATAGTGAAAAGTGTCATTCCTAGAGTCTTCACCAGGTATGGGTGGTATCCTTACCTGCTCCTGCTGGTTTGCAGATACCAAGTATTTTTTTTTCATATCTTCCATCACTACTTAACAGAAAAACCTGGAAATGGGCAAATTCAAAACTTAGATGATTGTTTCACTAGCAAATTTTTTCTTTTGAAAAGCATCATTTTAGTCTCCTGGTTTTTAATGAATTTGTGACAGCTTTTCAGCACATATATCTGGCAAGACATTAAGAGGACATTCTCTTTCAAGGTATTCAGGGAAATTCAGAAATTTCTTTTATCAGGTCATCAAAAACAGATCAAAGAATAGCTTTCCTCTGTCTGTGGGGAAGAGATCAACAGCTCCAAGAGGGGCAAAATCTGTTCAGACGTTGGGACATCATTCTCCTGTTTCTGCCTTGATGTCAATGCAAATATTTTGGATCAAACCATCTGTTTTTATTTCTGAGTGTTGGTTTTCCAAGTGTGAAAATGGAAAACTGCTTTTGCAAGTAAAAATGTCCTGTTCTCAGCCTAAAACCTCTGGTCATAAATGTTTAAAACAACAAACAATTACCCATGTGGTGATGCAATAACATTTTTGGACACTTCTAAGAAAAGCAACTCTTCCCATGACACATCTGTCTGGAGGCAAGGTTTGGAACATCTCTCAGGGGTTATAAAGAACACTCTGTATTTAATTGATGCTGCAACTCTTTCTACATGACAAAATAATTTTTGGATTCTAAAAAGGACACCAAGATGCCTGTGATATGTATACTTAGAAAAGTCTTTTTTGGTTTTGACACTTCACAAGCAGAATTAATTAAATCATTACAATCATATTTACCTTATTTGGGGAAATAAGGGGTTTACTGTGAGGACTTCAGTTAAGTTACCCACAAATTTGAAAAAAGACATTTACTAAAAGATTTCTAATCTATTAACTGTGAGAAACTATAACACATACAGTATTTTCAGGTGTTAAAGAAAGCAACTGATCATCATTCTCCAAGGAACATTAAAAAAAATTTCCTACTGTAGCTTGGTGACCCTGTAAGAATAGTGATAAAAGAGTGTTGCTAGAACTTCTGGGTCATCAGATATAGACAAGAAAAACAGTAAGGGCTGCTGTTAACATTTCCAACTATTACCTATTTCCTACAGACCACCCTCTGCATCTTCAGGAGGGGCATGGCTCCTGTCGTCATTCTCTTCTGTGAAAACATTATTAAGGAGGGCACCATATGGATTTATTACAGACACCAACACCTCCACTCCTCAGAATTTAATTTTCTCTTTGATGCATTTAGAATGGTACCCTTAAGTTTAAGGAAGTCATTCCCCTGGGTGTGAGAAGCTGCATGGTTTTGGATTTTGAAAAAATTAATGGGGTGCTATGTTCATGAAATTGAAACTTACTTAACACTTCAGCTAAGTAGTCACCAAACCGATGAGCCCCAATGTCCTGCAGAATTTCTGAATATCCAAGCTGTGGATATCACCTCTGTCACAATAAGGCAGTGGTCATGCAGCACATGGAAGAGAAAGCAAACATTGCACTATAGAGCCACATTCCCTTTGGCATGCTTCACAAGGCAGCAGAAAAGATCACTGACAGGTGCATAATATGACCTTTTCCTTCTGGAGGAATTAATTCCCACAGCTGGGGGACAAAGCTGTGTCTGTTTTCTGTACACATCATCTGGGATATAGAAGATGAAACAGGCAAACAGAAAGTCTCACAAATAAAGGTACGCACAAGGATATGCTCTGGGATTTCCTCCCTTCTGAAGGAAATCTCCACTTCCTTCCTTCCCAACCAGCAGCCTGATTAGGGACTGCAGAGATGACAAAGCACAGTTTAGTCGCTCTGTTCCTTCTGCAGGAAGAGTTTCGCTGTGGAGCCACCAAAGTTTGGCTCCTCGTGCCCTCTGGCGGCAGCACCAAAAGCGATGAGAGGGGGATGGAGCCGGAGGTCTTGTGCTCCGAGGGAGGAACAAAAGCAAAACGTACCCCAACCCAGACCCATTTATGTGGGGCTTGCCAAGCCCTTGGCCACAGCTGGAGTGGGCACAGAAGCTCCTGGCTTGGCCCTGGACACATCCCTTGACCGGGTGCCAGCGCAGGGAATGTCTGCAGCGGGAAGCTTCAACCTGCCCGGTCCCAGGGTTGCTGTGGCACTGCTGCAGCTCTGCCCTCTCTGCCTGGCAGTGTCATACTGCTAAGCCACCACCCAGGAGACCAGTGATTTTCCTCTTTTTCAGCTGCCACAGCAGGTCAACTGCTTTCCTACTTCAGAGCAGAAGAGCCTGAAGGAAATGTGTCCTCTACCTAGCAGCATTGTCTTGCTGCGTCTCCACCTCTCTACAGCCCTTGGGTATCAGTGGCCAAAGCAAAGCTGTTGCCCCAAAATGAAATAATTTCCTTGCTTTTCTGCCTTATGTGTTAGTCCCTGAGAAGTGGTAGAAGTATGCCTGTAAGTTGTACATAGGTCATATTCCTGAAAACCAGTTTGATCTTACTGCAGTTGTACTTGCACGAGTAACATGATTTAGGAATTGTTTTCATGTGAAACTGTGTCACTGAAAAGAGCAGGACAAGAAATTCCCAGGTTATTGGATTTTTTTTGTTTATCTCACTCAAAAACTGATTAGTGAAAAAGAGAGTGGAAAGATGAAAATATTGCACATGGGAAAAAAACCTTTTATTCCCCTATCGTTGTTTGTGAGCTCCCGTCTTCCCTGAAGAACTACAGGTCAGAGATTTAGGTATAAAATAACTATGCCCAAAATGAATTTTAAAGGACTTCTGCCATTTCTCCTTAAGCCTGTGGTGAAAAACCTATTTTTGAATCTAGTTTTTCATGTATTCAAATAAGAACAGCATAAAATCTCACCCATGAATGTAATAAACACACATTATTATATAACCACATATTTGCTTGCAGTTTGGATGCCAGTTCTACAGGAACCTTCTCTCACTTTTTTTTTTTCAGAGCTTTTGATCCATGTTTTTCTGCTGATAGCTAAGGCTCACATTATGAATGCACCTTCCATATTCATAACAAGGATTATAAGGAAAATGGGATTACCTGTTAAAGACAGTTACCAACAGCAGAAATAAGCATTTACTGGATTGCTCTGCAGAGATTTTGATACTGTAATGTGGGCATAGGTACATGAAATTATGTACAATATCCTTACTTACATTGTTTCAATAAAATAAAATACTGGGTTTCTTTTTCTGTAGAACCACATGATTTTAATCCATGCTTTAATTCTTGTTTCTCATTATTCTTTTAATGGATTTGTGTCACTAGAAAATTTTTTGGAAAGAAGCGGCATGCTTCTCACATCCAGTGATGGGATCCAATCCCTATGGGATTCAAGACAACAATTAGGATGCATGCCTCCATTTTCACCTCTGCTGTAACATGTGAGGCCACATGTTCATAATGACTGGTATATAGAAATTTTTCCCTATTAAGAATGAGACATTGGTCTGTACATGACATTATTCATTTTAATTTGCATATTTGCCATAGACATGTAAGAATATTGATGCTTAAAGTAATAATTTATGCAGTTGTCATATGGATGAGGTATGAGTCTCAGATTTAAATCTTGCTCTTCTTCATGTCAGGGATACTAAAAACAATGTTGTACTAATGATGGTACAATATAAATATAGCTCTTAATTAACAGAAGTCTGATAATTAATAAATTACATTTTATGTCCTGGAGCCTTTTGCTGTTAATCATGATTTGTTTGGGGATAAGCAAAACATCATTAATGATAGTAAGCAGACTGTGATTATGAAGTTAAATGTAGCTTTTTTTTTACTGAATCCTATTAAGATAGTTTTCCAGTCAGAAGCCCATAGTTATTTTCTGCTGGTGCCTTGAACTTACTAAGCATAGTTTTTTGGGTTAGGTGAGAATTAGCAAGTTTTTGATCATTCCAGAAAACAGGACTGAAGGACCAACAGTGCCATAATAGTATCACCCTTTCATTGCAAAGGTTTATCTTGTTTTTCTTTGTGAGACAGATTTGTTGCCCTTCCCTACTCAGGACAAAAAGATACAGCTGTGCTTAGAATATATTTTAGAAGATAGATCCTGTGTCTTGCAAAATACAAGACACAGGATTTAAGTCCTTTCTGCTACTACCTCCAATTTTGTGTTGTGATATTTTATACAGAATATAGTCTAAAATGTGTTACTGAAAAAACACAACAAAACCAGAAACTGTTCAGGCAAGCTCAGACAAATTTCAAAATCTCTGTCTCTGCATTACAACATCTGCTATGAATTGTGTAATTGATCTTCCTGTATTTAGGGAAACTCCAGGCAACAGCACAGCCCTCTTGCAAAGAATGAACCTCATCCTGAGAAAATCACCTTCCCTGTCGTGTTCTCCTTCCTCCTGTACAAGATGGAAAGACTACTCCCACACTTAAGAGTCACATTATTGGACTTTAAAAGCCTCCCTTCTTCCATAAATCATGAATTTAACTTGAAGCAAAAAGCTGTAACAGACCTCTGGTCCCATCTCCTTCTGCTTTTGAAAAGATTCCCTGGATGGACTCTGAATCTTATTGATAATTGCTTGTCTTGACTGTTGGTGTTACCAGCCCCTGCTCCTGCCAGCCCTGTTGGTGCCCTGAGGGACTGCACTGTGGCCATGGAGTCTGTGCCTCTGCCTCATTCCCCACTTTGGCCCACCCCTGTTCTTGCAAATCCCTGGCAGGAATGTCCTGCCTGTCCATTTCTGCATCTGTAGGAGCAGTTTCTGCTCACCTGACTGCATTTTACATACCCACGGTTTGGTCCTCTCTGCCACGAAAATCACTTGAAAAATACAAAAGGGACCAAGTCCAACAGGAGATGCCTGAGGAAATTTCTAAATCTGGTTGAAATTCACATCTCTCTAGATGAATTAGTCCAGTATGAATTAGTCCAATAATTTGTTGTGCAGGCACAGAGGAGCTAAATCAGCCACCTTGGCTAAAGTCAATCTATTTTTTTCTTACCAACAAATTGTCTCAGTTGGGAACTGTTGGGATGTTCCTGGTCTGCCCAGGGAATCGACTTGAGTGCCCTGGGTGTGCAGAGGGGCACAGCTGCTGTGAAACTCACCTGCACCACAAGTATAACTACAGAGCAAGCATAATTTTATGCTTACATCTCACTAATTCTACTCTTGTTGCCAAATAATTTACACAAGCTTTTCAGAGTCTTTCAGATAGCAAAAGGGTCAAATGTGTAAAGTATCTACAAGTTATTACACATTTGCACAATTTCTTTTTTAAAAACAGTGTTATTTTAATATTTCTGGCAAAGTATAAGACTAGGAAATACTTATTTCTGATGAAAATATGCAGTTTAAGACAACTAAATATTGTTGTTATTACTGTAGTCTGTAAAGACTAACTTTATTTTCCTTTACAAGTTATTTACTTACAAAAAAGATGGAAAGATTTTAAGAGCTGAATGAAAAGCAGGATTTTTCTTAATATATAAATTACTATTTATTTTTGTCAAAAGTATCTTAAAAAAGAGTCACTTTACCTAATACAGAGAAGAAACCCATATTCCAGCTCTCTGGTAGCAACAGACTAGGTGCTTGTCTCATTGGATTAGGCTAGCATGACAACTGAAAGGTAGGGTAGCACATACAGCTTAAAACACATTTCATCTGATTTTAGGGGCAAACTGGCCCAGATCCCTCTGTATGTACAGAGTACCCAATGTATCTAGAGAACAACTTGTGTTTATGCCATCTGCAGAAGATCATGCATCAAGCAAGATGAGTCAGGCATGTACAAGTCCTTCAACATACCCCTTGATCTCAGAAGTGGTGTAAACTGTGAGCTAATAAATATATTCAGTTCTAGTATCTGAATGTTCCTGATAGCCACTGGTGCAGTGAAGGAATTCTTGGTAACATGTTGAAATTGTGAATTTTACATACTGGAGTCTGAATGATACCTGTGAAGCAGGTCAGCTGTGAAAGAGAGTCTCTTTTCTGAGAATTATAATTTTAGATAGATTCTCTGGCAGTTCTAAGCTCTTCCTATCTTTCTTCCACTTTGCAGTTGGTGAATGGACCATAGCTATTTGAAATGTAGTATTTGAAATGTAGGAGAGAGCATCTATGTAAAATTAATCTCTGGCAGCTGTTTTTGCTTCTTGAAACTGTTCAGAGGACATTATAAGTGCTTTTTATATGAAAACATATGTATAAATAGATGCACAGCATGTAGTTTCTGAATATATGTACTGGAAATTTTATGGTCTCTTTAACATCAAAAAAGAAAAAAAAATTGCAACATGCAGATTGCTTCTGAGCTGGCTAATTTTCAATATCTACCTTAAGATGGTCAATTATGCTCTGAACCTTTACATTCAGACTCTTGAGCAGTTTATCATTTGACACTGAGTGTAAGTGAAACTAGAAAGACTAGTGTAAGTGTGGATATATATCATAGAATCAAAGAACCATTAAGGTTGGAAAAAGACCTTTAGGATTATCAGTCAACTGTAATCCTAGCTCCACCATCATATTTGCTGTCAAATCCTTTCTCAAGTGCCATACCCACACCTTTTTTTGAATATTTGTAGTGGTGGTGACTCCTTCGTTTCCCTGGGAAATCTGTTCCAATGCTTTAAAAATTTTTCTGTGAAGAAATTTTTCCCAATATCCAATCTAAGCCTCCCCTGGCACAACTTAGGGCCATTTTTTCTCATCCTGTCACTTGTTAGTTGGGAGAAGAGACCAACACTCACCTTAGAATGACCTCCTTATAGACTACTACATGTGATTTCACATTCCATATTGCTTCCACAGGAGGACTGTGAAATTGTGCAGTGCACTTTGTGCACAAACACAAAGACTTACAGTTTTGTAGCAGAAACATAACAGTTGGTTTTTGTTTGTGTTTTATGTGTAGGATGTGTTTGTTTAATTTTTTTTGTTTGGTTTGGTTGTTTTGTTGGGATTTTTTATTTGATTTGTTGGGGTTTTTTGTTTTGTTTTGCTTTGGTTTTGAGAGGACGATCTTGGTGGGATGTTGCATTCTTCCCAAGAACATTTTGCATTTGGTGAATATTAAATATGTGGGCTTGAATGTGTCCCAAAATGAAGCTAAGCATTATGAAGCTGTGTCTGTAACTTCTGGTGAGATTGCAATTATTTCTGAGTGCCACCCAAATGCCTTTGGCAGTCATAGGACCTTTTCTAGACAGCAGTGGAAATTTTTATGTACGGACAAATGCAACATAATTTAAAATCCACAAATCTGCTGTGTTATCTCCATAGTTTTGACAAAAATATTAATAGAGAGCTAGGGGGAATCTTTGCTTCCCACATTTTCCCTTTTTTATATGTGTGTGTTTCAGTGTGTATATATTTGTGTCAATAGATTGAAAATTTTGGTCTTATACAAGTTAGTGGCAGTTTTATTACTGAATTGTCATTCACCTAATATGACAATGACTCCTTGCAAAAGAGAGCTCTGGGACCCTTTTCTGTAAGTTTTTCTCCTTACCCCCTCCTTATGTTTTCTAATCTAGTCTAATTTACTCTAATTCAATCTTTTTGATGCTTTTAGGAGTGTAGATAACAAGTCAGAAGATGGAAGAGTCCTTCTTCCATGGCCTTGTTTTGATCCATTTGTATAGTAGATTTTGGTCAGTTTTTGGTTTTGTTTTTGTTTTCTTTCTATATTTTTGTATATTTTATTTCCATTAACAAAACAGAACAAAACTATATATATCAAAGCAAAACTATAGATACAAAGAACTTGCACAGTTTCTTATTTACTTTTACCAGCTCAGAGCTTTTCTAATATACCCTGTTGAAATGGGATAGGGGACAAATATAAATTTTGTTAACAAATGGGAAAATCCTGTCTGTAGCAATGTGTTTGGGTAAGTCTTTCCTTAGAGGAAATGAACATTAATTGTGGAAAATGCTTTTTTTTAATAAATAGAATTACATTCTTTTTAAATCAGGTAACCTATTCATAGAAAAGCGTACTCTGATAGTTTGACATATTACACTCACAAAACAGCTACCAATTTAGATGTTGTTTAGAATATGGGGTTTATACTTTTAAAGCTGTGTTGGCAGGGATGAAACAATGGTGGGAGGGAGAGTTCACAAGGGAAACTCTCTAAGGAGATGTCAAGTGGACATGAGTACTCTACAGCTTTGCTGCCTGCCACTTGGCTTCTGCCAACAAGAAAGATCTTTTGAGTGAGGGGAAGCCAGTGACAGATGAATAAGGTTAATTGGTGAGAAGGTGAATGGGACAGACATGTGTTGTCTTTTTATGGCTTTGTGTATTGAAAATACCAACTGTAGATTGCATGCAGGTTGGTGTGGTGTCAGAATATCACACCAGCTTTTCTTAAATGAAACTGTCCCAGGTTTACATCTCCTTCACTATAAATATCTGTGTTATGTCATTATCAAAATGTGCATAAATGGATAATGTCTAATATGGCAATCCAGATCATATCTCCTTTCTTTAATCTTTTGGGTATCCCACATAGAATTTAGGATATTACCCTTACCACCAGAACCAAAAACTGGGTGAGTTACTGCTTAGATACAATGTATGATTAGCAATAGCTGTGGAATATTCAATCTGTTTTTCAAGTGAGAAAGGAACTTCAAAGGACCTTATGACTCATTTACTTTGCTGGAAATTCCAGAGAAATAATAATAATAATAAAATCTACAATTATTGTAGAACCTTCTGATTTTTTCTTATTTATTTTAAATAAAGAATTGTATATTTGAATTCATAGTAATATTATTTAAGACATTGTAATACAATAATGTTAATTTTCTATAAGTGCACTTAAGGAAAAAGGGAATATCATGCTCAGACACAGGGTTTAATGACTTAATATCCAAAATAGGTGTCTGTTCAATGGTCCTTATAGAATAGCCTGTTCCAATGCCATTAGAAGAGAATAGGTCTGTAAGAGGCCATTCCTCATCAACAACTCAGAAAACTTATTTCTTCAATAAAATTTTGAAGATTCATATTGTTGTCCTGTACACTCCTCAGATTTTAGCATGCAAGAGTTTTCACATCAGATATGATACCACAGAGTTACTTAGCATGACCAAGAAGATGCCTTTTTCTTTTTTTTTGTGATAGAGGCAATCATCTTACAACTTGTCATTTCTGAAATTTAACCATGCATCCTAGAGTCCTCATAAAATCCTGTCACTGCATGCTCTGCTTGACAGATTATGTTAACCCAGGTCCTTCCTCCTTGTGTCAAAAGTACTGGAAGGAAAATGCAGAGCAATGAAAATACAGCTCTATCAGGAGGAAAGCAGGACACCACTGTTACCTTCCTTTCAGTCCCAAACCATTGGCTTCCACCCCTTGCAAAGATCAGCACTCATCTAGCAACTATATAAGAAGTTCTTGCAAAGTACAGGAAGGGAAACAAACTCCATTTTAGTATTAAGGATGTAGTCTGATGGATATGAAGGTAATAAATTGTTCTCCAAGTTTGTTTCTTTCCTTACTCTCCCCAGTTTTCTTATTTCTGCATATGGATTATAGAGATTTGTCTCACAGTATCCCCCTGTTCTCATTCCTCATTTTTGGCCAAGGCATTAGCACTTTACTTTTATTTTATACTTATCTTCACTTTTGTAGAAGGGATATTCTAGATTTGGTAAAAAAGTTCATAATTATTTAAGTAATGTAACAGCATAAATTAGTGAGTCCCTACCCTGAATTCATCATCAGAGTAGAGTGCTAATTATGCAGAATATAAAGAAGATGAAGGAAAGCATGAGTAAAGGCCAGAATTTTCAGTCATTTTGTATAGTTCAGCAATTTTCAATCCTTGTTTTAACTAAGACAACTGAGAGCTCAGAATAATTTTGGCTGTTATGACCAGAGTCTTCAAACATGCAAATAGACTGTTGTTTATTTTCTTTGCCTTGATATTTCAAACATCTGGTCCTTCCGTATTTTATATTTGAGTTTTATTTTTTTTTAAACTGAGATGTGGATGAAATTCTTTTTAAGTGGGAACGTGTTTTAAATAAACAAATGCAACTAGGTAAGACTGAAAGGAACATGGATGGATGGATGGATGGATGGATGGATGACAGACAGACAGACAGATAGATAGATAGATAGATAGATAGATAGATATCTTAGAGAGCCCTGTCTGTTTTCATTAGAAATGTTCTAAAGGCCTGTGTACTGTGTTTATGGGGCAAGGTTTGCAAGCAGGGGGGCTGCAGGGGTGGCTTTTCTGAGAAGTCATACAGAGCCAGTTTCAGCCAGTTTCAAGATGGACCCATCACTGGCCAAAGCTGAGTAAAACCCTGATAGTGGTAGTACCTCTGCAACTTCTTGTTTAAGAAAGAGTGAAAAAGAGCAGCTGGGAGAGAGGAATAAGAATATGAGCAAAACAGCCCTACAGACTCAAAGACTGGTGGAGAACTAGAGGGTAGGAGTGCTGCAGGCATTGGAGTAAAGATTTTCCTGAAGCCCTTGGAGAAAACGGCAGGGATGCTGGCTGTCCCCTGCAGATGGTGGAGCAGATATCCACCTGCAGGCTGTGGATGTGCCCTGGAGGAACCTGGAGACCATGGAAAGCCAAAACCAGAGCAGGTTCCTGACTAGGAGACCACTGCACACCAGGGAGTCAGTGATCCACATGAAAGTTGATATGAGTGTGACCAAGACTGTGCTGTGCTTGTATTGCACTTCACTGTTCTGTAGCTGCATTATCTTGTAAGAACAAATTCCAGTGACTGAAATGGGAGAACTTTCTATGGATGGAGTCTGCCCAGTGTGCTGTACTTGGATTGGAGACCCATGAGAAGCAAAACCACCTGGAGTTCCACGGAGATTTAAGATTATCCATACTATTATGTCCTTGTGGTTCAAGCTCCAATAAATTGGATTTTCTGAGTTTCCTTCTTACTGAGATCGTAACAGATCAGCACGTCCTAGTGGAAAACAGAGCTAAGTTTGGGATCAGTATCTCAAGTCAGAATGCATCCTGGAATGTTGTTCAAAAGATAGTGCTGAATCCAGTAGACTGTCCTTGATAACTCATGGTTGCTGTAATTACAGATGCAAAATACAATTCTCAGGACACAAAAGTGTTTTTTCTTGAGTGACTGCACATGTATGTACCTTTTAATTGACGTGGCAATCCACATAGATCATGAGTGCATTTTTTTCTTTTTCACAATTTTTGTGCACCAGGAAACCATTTGGCCCTGAGAAAATACAGTAGCCAAGTTGCAGCTGCTTAAAGCATTTTCCCATTAAAAGTAATGGCACTAAAGTGGAAGTGCCAAGGGCCATTATGCACTGACAGTATAGTCAAGAAAATACCCATTTGCAGAAAACACGCAGCAAGGTACAAACAGAGCTATGAAATAACCATGAAAGCAGTTGGAGCCTCAGGACAAGAAAAACAAGTGATTTGCTGCAATGCTTAACAACAAAAGGAGAGATCTGAACAGTTATTTGGGCTTTCAGAGCTACAAGTGTAGTATGAGTGAGCAATATTGCCTTTGGCATAGATCCCTGTTCCCACTATAGTGTTCTCTTCCTTTCTGGAAAGCCAGGTCCCCCCAGGAGCAATCATAGCCTCATCATGAGAAATAAGAACTGAATCACAAAAGGCTGCTTCTGTAGAAATCCTCCATACCTCAGCTCTTGGTGCAATAACAAAACTCCTAAAAGGAGTTCAATCAGGAAAAAAAAAAGAAAAAGCAATGTGAAAAGCCAAAACACCAAGTTTTATCTTTAAAGCAGTGGTGAATAAAAACAGCTGTTGAAAATTAAGATGCCTTATTAATGTTATAGCTCCTGCTTTTCATAGCACATTAGTTGAAGCTGTGTGGAAGTCAGGACAATAGCTAAATCTGAAGTGTAATTCAATACAGCATCAATTGGACAAAGAAGTAGACCTTGGTTTTGGTTGTGCCATTTCGAGTGTATTCAACCTCTATCTGTCATTATATTGTTGATTTGTGATATGAAAATGTCATACATGGTCAAGCACAGGGCTGTAGAAGGCAGAACACTGGATAAATAGTAGCTTAGAGTACAGCTACAGAGAGATAATAGCAATTTATATATTTTTAAGTCTTTTCTGAGATGCAGGTGCAAGGAATGGAAATTTAATGAATAAATATTTACTAAAACAGAGACTAAATTTTGCTCAGCCCTGCTAAGAGCAAAATCTGATTTTTTCCTTAGCTATAGCATAATGAATTAATAGAATATTAGTAGATCAATTATACAGTTCTACCAGTTTGAATTTCCTATTAATTTAATTACCACCGTTTGAGTCACACAATAGACTTCTCTAGCATCAATGAGCTTTGTCTTCCTGGTCTTCTGGTCCCAAATAGGTTGTCAGGAAAACAAAGGGTGAAGTGCCACATCATGACTCAATTTAAAAACCCCAAAAACATGCATCCTTCTTATCTCTCTCAGCTTTTCTTCAATAACTTTTTTTAAAATATGAATGTGAATTCATCAAAAGCTCAGCAAGCTGATTAAAAAGTGCAACTAATTTTCCTGATTAGTTGAAGATTTGTTTTGAACAGTATATTTTGCATGATTTAGAATCATAATGGCTCATTATTAGTCCTTTTTATTGTCATCAGATCACAGTTGCTTTCACTTCTATTTTTCTCAGTTAATCTGTCTGTTTTCTCTCCTCTTAAATGCTGCTCTTTCTCTATGGTTTGCATCTGGTTAAGCTTCTATTTGAGATTCTTTTCCAAGCTCTACCTGAGTCACCTATAACTGTGTGACAAGCATCAATGGTCTCTGGTGCCTACTCAGATAACTATTATTATATCAACTTCTTATTTAATTCTCCCCTGCTCTCCATCATGTGTTTTTTCCTTTATTTTCTTCTATTCTTAAAAAAAGAAAAAAAAAAGAAAAAAAGGCATCAATGAGAAACAATTAAACAGCAAACATCATTAAAAATGTGCAAATGAAAGATTACCTATTAACTGATACTCAGATGTCTACCCATACAAGTAAATTGTAGGGAGACAAAAATAAAACTCCTTCAGAAATGCATGTCTTTAGCAATGAATTATTGCAACAGCAGGGAACCAAAAAAGAACTTGGCAGTAAGCAGCAAGCTCTGGTACAAGATATTTCTATGGTTAAATTTCAAGGTTACAAAATATTATAAACAAAAAAGTATATGCATTGACTAGGATTTTGCCATGTTTTCTGAGTATTATTGTGCGCTTTGTTTCAATGGCCAATGACAGCAGTTGAGTAGTTGAGCTTGAAGTAAGGAATTGAAAAGAAAACTAATGTAAATATAAAATATTAAGCCCCATCACAATCCTCAGTAAAATAATTTGAAAAAGCAGTTGAAACATAGAGTTTATATTTGGAGAAAAGGATGAGTATCCATGAAGCCCCTGGTGCACCTTTCCAGCCCATTGTACTGAGTGTCCATGTTCCTGTGGTCTGGGGACAGTGGGAATGACTCAGACAGCCTCTGACTCCAGCTTGTGAGCTGCTCCTGCATTCAGGGGATTTGATGTTAATGGGGTTCAGGTACTGATGATGGTGTCTCTTTCTGATCCATACCTCAGATTTGAGCTGCTCTCAGGAATAAGTCTACCAGAGGAAATCCTGGGTTACAAGCAGCTCTTTGTTCTCCCTTTTTCAGTCCACCCAGATTGCTACATGAGAGAAGCAGGGGCACCACTGTGAATCAGCAAGTGATCCGCTCCTGTTCAGTCCTGTGTGATCAGAAATTATGTTACTCTCAGTTTGAGAAGTGAAACTCCTGAGAGTCAGCACATCCTCCCTATCGATTCTACATTTCAGTTTAACATCTTTAAACTTAAATTTCTGAAAGAAACAGATTCTAAACAATTACACGATTAATGATTGTACAGCTCAGCAATACAAAAAGATAAGCTGCAAAGCAGGAGTGTGATCTAATCTCTCACAGAACAATTTGAGCAAGATTAAAACTAGGCAGCACTTTTCCATTCTCAAGAATTTCTAGTTGCCTGTAACTATTGTAACTTTTTGCTAATCAGCAGAGCAAAAATATTTTTATACACTCAAACCATAATTCAGCTTTATATTCAAGCATATAGTTAATTTACATTCTCATGAAAGAATTATGTATGTGCTTAATGTTAAGTAGCTGTTTAAGCAGCAAGCAAAGAACAGGAACAAAACCCCAAAGTGAATTAAAAGCCATTTTTAAACAAAAATATATAATTAAATAATGAAACCTTCTGCCACAAGATGTTACTCTTCAGATTTTTTTCTATATATAATATCAAAGAGAGTCTAGACAAACAAATTAGGAAAAATGGATGCAAGGTTGGTTATAATATTTTAATCAAAATACTTAATAATAAAAATCTTATTGAACCTCAACGTTCTGCAGTGAAAACCTATGCACATTGAGGAAGGTCTATGCCATGCTTACCCTGTTCTTGTATCCTGTCTTGAGCATCTTTTGGCCACAGCCAAAAACTGTGGAGCTACAAGAATTGTTATATTAGTGAGCTATTTGGCCTTGAGAAGGACACAGCACAACCCTTTTGTTCTAGTACTGGTGCTTTGATTAGCACAGACATCTGGAGAAATTAAAAAGCCCCTGTCATTGCCTACAGGAGACCTTTAATTTAAAGTCTTCTCTTAGTCACTGCCTTTAATCATGTGGTTTTGGAAAGTAGCATAGCATCTCACCTTACTTTAGAAATTGTTCCATTTAAGTGATCTTAGCATTAATTTTTTTCATTGCTGTATTTTTCCTTATATAGATTATTTGCATATTGGATGTGTTCAAGGGATGATGATGCATTCTTCATAGGCAGAGGAAGATATACTGCATTTGTGATCTTGTATATTTGTTCTCCCTGAAATGCATGGCAGCAAAGTGCTGTGTATAATTAAATATTTTTAAATGTTAAAATATTTTTGTATAAGGTTTATTGTGCCTGCTGTACTTTCCCTTAAGCTCTTTTTTTACCTGTCTGGACTGTGTAAACAGAATCACAGACAGGTTGAAGGTGGAAGGGACATCTGGAGGTCACCTGATCCAACCCCCTTCTTCAGCAGGGCCAGCTCTCGGCCACCTAGATTGTCCAGGACACATCTGGATAAATCTTTAACATCTCCAGAAAGGGAGACCTCACAAATTCCATGTTCAAATTGTGCCAGGTGTCAGTCACCCTCCCACCGAAAGATTGGTTCCTGATGTTCAGAGGGATCCTCCTGTGTTTAAGTTTGGGCACCTCTGGAGCCTGGCCTCATCCTCTGTTCACCCTCCCTGCAGGTGTTTGTGCACATTAAGATTCTCCTGAGCCTTCTCTTCTCCAGGCTAAGCAGTCTCAGCTTTCCCAGCTCTTCCTTTTATGGGAGGTGCTCCAATCTATTAATGCGCTTAGGGACCCTGTGCTGGACTCTCTCCAGCAAATGAGCCCTGCCAAAGGCATTAAGAAGCTCTAAGGTGGGAGTTAAGTTCCTAACTTTTTAAAGCTCTCTTGAAAAATCCTATAGACAGCTATTTTTAGACGCCTCAATGCCTTTGAGTGTCTGACTGTAATATTCTCAAAATTATTTTAATTCAAATTATACAGAGATGAGTTCAAAAGAAGGTTTTTATTCATTTGGCCTTTCTACATTGATAAGTAAACTTTCATTTTTCCTCCTTTTCTGTAAAGCATATAGCATATAATATGGAAGATATAGAGTATTTAAGATTTCAGCTTTCTTAAATGGTAACAGAACTGAATACATAGGGAAAGCATATTTATGAATTTATGACTTAGATTTAATGTCTGTAATAATTTTACACAATTCTGTCTATTTTCATAGTAATATTAGTAGAAAAAAAATCAATTTTAATTCCTAACTTTTAAATCTAGGGAGTACAATCCTCTACTGAAAAACAAAAGAAAGTAAATCAAGCCTTTGAGTGGCTGGCTGTGAAATTAACCATTGCAGTTTCATCATAATTTTATTGAATTAATTCTTCCTCTCTTGGTTTTCACAAAAGTAATGGGTAATGTTTTCTCTCAGATAAGATGATGACTATATCATTTCTATTTCTATGCAGTTTTGGCATAATGTGTTCTCTGGATGTCATTAATATTTATAAAATACATCTTCCTAATTGGTTTTATCTTGGTATAGTCAACTAACAAAATACTTACTAGTAAAATTATTGGACAACTTCCATACTCATTTTCAAGCAATGGATAAATATCCAGAGACCGGAAAGATGCTTTGGAATAAATTTTCAAAATATTCAATTTTATGTCAATAAGCATAGAAGAAAGTCGATAAACAAAGAAGAAAAAGGTGAATATTAAACATGAAAGGTGTGTATGAAATTTTTTTTTCTTACCAATCCTTTTATTGCCTTGAAACATTAATACATCTTTCTTGATATTTACATCTTCATTTGAAAGATGCACTCTGCTTTGCAGTTGCTATATAAAAATAACTTACATAGTCTAATGCTTCTTTTTCTTCCAATTTTTTAACTGAAAACCGCAGAGTGACTGGCTGCTGGCAGTCATACTTTTACATGTCATCCTTTATTATTCATTGGCATGAAGATTATTGGCAGAAGAAAAGAGGAGATAGTCAGCCCAGTCAAGCATGCTTTCTGCTATCCAATTTTTCTTGAAACACCACCAGTTTTCCAGATTTCCTTTTTTCACTGTTGTTTTTTTAATCACAAGACATACACCTTACTAGCAGAATGTTAGCTGAAAATAGCACCACTGTAAACAGCTACATTTGCTGAATTCTAATATCATAATTTTCAAGTCTTTCCATGCCCACAAATCTAATCAGTTGCTTTGTCTTGTCCATCATACTATGACAATTTGGTCCTTGTAAGTTTTCTAATGTATTTTAAGAATTATTTCTTCTTGGAAGAGTTGTCTCTGCATCTCCTAATCCACGCACTGATTTTTTCAAGTTACATTGCCTTTCTATCATTTGAGAGTACTTACTATAGCTTGGTACTGACTGTTACTAATTTTATGGCATCTTGGGTCTTCAAGCAACAATTTTGATTTGTTTAACTTGGTTTTAAATGGTTTGGGTTCTTTTTTTTCTGAGCTATTTTAGGGCTTATGAAATAGCTGTTTTTAGGGTTGACTGAATGATGAAATTTGTTCCTGGACTGTAAAAAGATGCAATGCCTTTTTTAAATGTTTTCCTTGTAGTATTTGAGAGGAAATATTTGTCAAGTGATTTCCCTTTAAGTGTTTCAAGTAGATGGATAAGCTTAAGAAATTCATTGGAAACTCTCCCCAGAGCGCATTTACTATTTGTACATCAAATCGAAAGGTCTGCTTTTAAAACAGACATTGTAAATCATGAGATACAAAGAAAGTATTGCTTTTCTGCTTAGTTTCTTGGCTTCAGCAACTTCCTGGGGACATTTAGCAAAACAGAGATGGTAAATTATACAGGTGTATTTTGGCTGATTCTCATTGAGACAGCTTAGTAGTTTAAGTTGATTCATGTAATTTGGGTATTGGCACAGCTGTGCTGATTACACTAAAAAACTTTTACCTATAGTTTTAATTGAATATAATTTATACATGCTAAAGAGACTCAGTGTTTGATACATTGGCTTTCTTCCAAAATATTGTTGTAGCTTGTATTGTTCTGGTATGTTGCTGTTCTCTTCAAATGAGTCTGATGTCTCAAACTCCTTCAGAATGCTCAGTAGAATGAATTTCCGAGCAAATGTTAGGACTGAAAATTAATATATTCTCTTGTGCTTGAAAAAAATCCTCTGAAACCACACTGCGTATCTGCAAAATGACTCTCAAAGGTGATGAAACATAAGGAACATTTAAAAAAAACACAGATTCCACTTCCAGCCTCCACATCCTCTGTCACCCTTCTTGTGCTGAAAGACATGTTGGAATGCTTAAGACTGCAAGAGTTTGGGGGTTTTGGAAGGATTTTTTTCCTTTTTTTTTTTTTTCTTTACCTGTTCATATGTTTTAGCTTTTCTTTAGACCTATTTGGATCATTTGTGTAGGACAATCCACATTGGGAGCCAACAGTGAAGCTCATGTGCTGTTGGTGCACAGTGAGTTGCACCCCTGTGCGCTCAGGAGTTCAATTGGAGACTCAGCAAAGTGTTTGAGCACCTTCAACAATTTTCACTTAAAACCACAGGATGGCAGCCATGAGGAAGATATGGCAAAACAGCTTTCCTTTTTACCCCACGGTATGGCTTTCTGCAGCTTTACTCTCATTGCTTAGCCAGCAGATTTATAAACACAGGCAGATCAGTGTGGTTTTTTCAGTGGACTATGACCTTTTGGAACTTTTTATTCTGTGAGTATAGCAGCAGTAACAACTTTGGAGAGGTTCTTCAGGTCTTTGCAACCATGCAAGCCAAAGGATGCATAGTCAGAATGTTGATCTCCATGGCAGTGGAACTATGGCTCTCAGATATTCCTAATAGGAACTGGAAAGTCAGTCAGATTTCAGGCTAGGATTCTTGAATTTTGGATTTAGTTCTAACTGAGTGAGGACTGCCATTCTGGTTCATCTTACTCTGGAAGGCTCCCTCATTGTAGAAGAGTGGAGTGATGGACTAGATAGTACTGACCAGATTGTGACTGTAGATAGTATATATATTTTTTGTTTGTTTTTTTTTTTTTAAGAAACCTATTTCATTTTCCAAAAATTCCAACAATGTATTCATGTTGTATATTATCCAAAATAGGCTTTGTCTTGGGGATCTGTCGGGTTAGATCACATAGTTGTTTCAAATAATGCCTGAATTTAAATTTATTTTTATTTCCAGTGAGAGCAAATCTCAGCACAGGACAAGGTATTTCATGAACTGCAGTTTATCTGGAGTCAAACTCTACAGGAATGCAGGGAGAAACATCTGTCCATTGAAACAAAAGAAACTATGTTTAAACATCATTCTAAAGAAAACTTTAAACTAATGACATTTTCTCTACAGATGCTGAGTTAAAAATGTTTACAGTTTCTATCTAAATTGTTCATTGTACAATAAGCTTGGAGGTTCATGCCCCAGGTCTGTGCTCATAATTATGGCAGCATTCTAGAAGCTCTGGTAAATCTTTATGTGAGAAAGATGTCCCTGTCCATGCTGAGGAATGCAAAAATGTTAAGCATTCTTACAGGAACATCAAAGCAATGTACTAAAGTACATCAAAGAATCTGAGAATCATAGATTTTGATGAATTGGAAGGGATCCACAAAGATCATCGAATCCAACCCCTGGTTCCTGTGCAGGACACCCCAAGAAACACACTAGAGAGCATCATCCAAATGTTTCTTGAACTCAGACAGGCTTGGTGCTTTGAACCCTTCCCTGGAAACCCTGTGGCAAGTTACAGTGCCCAACCACCCTTTGGGAGAAAAATCCTTTCCTGACACCTAAACTAAACCTCCTCTGGCTCAGCTTGTTGCTGTTTCTTCAACTCCTCCATTTCTTCAACTCACTCCTCCTCTTCGTCTTACAAGGAAGCTGTAACTGCAGTGAGGTCTTCCCTCAGTCTCCTCCAGGCTGAACAGAGCCAGTGCCCTCAGCTGCTCCTCACATGGCTTCACCTCCAGACCTTTCATCATCCTTGTGGCTTCCTTCAGACACTCTTTAATAGCTTGATATCTTTTTTATGTTGTGGCACCCAAAACTGCCCCCAGCACTCGAGGTGAGGCCCCCCCAGAGCAGAGCAGGACAATCCCCTCCCTTGCCCGGCTGGTGATGCTGTCCCTGATATCCCCCCAGGACAGGAATGTCCCTCCTGGCTGCCAGGGCACTGCTGGGTCATGTTCAGCTTTCCATTGACACATATGCATAATTCAGAAAATGTGTTTTATTATATATTATGTCAAGTTAGTGGTAAAAGTTTCCTCTTACATAAGATGTAAACTGCATTATAAAATTCTTGGGGCATGTGTTTACTGTAAAAAAGCAAAATCATATAGGTTCTACTTCATTACTGTTGCAATAGTACAATCTTTTCAGAGGGATGGAGGCCTTTTTTCCCTCCCTTGTCATAATAATCATATCTGTAGTGTGTTTTCATCAGCTGGGTTCGAAATGATTTGACAGTCCTGTTTCATCATCAGGAAAAATACAATAATCATTGTGAATAATAAATCAACACATGATCTCCTGTAAATAATGAAATTAATTGAAAATATTTACAGAGCTCAACACAGTGGCTCCTACTTTTAGAGATAATTCAGAGCTCTTGCTCCATAGGCTGCTGTTTAGACTCCTAGACTGAGGCAAAGCATATATTCTATTAAAAAACCAACATCAGATAAGGCTCTATGGACGGATAACACCTGGAAAATCTCCCTGCAATATCTTTTAGGATGTGGCAGAGTTCCTGTTGCTGTGGCCACATGTGAGGGTAACTTCCTAAATGAGGCCTGGCTGGCAAAATGCAGCTACTGTGGCTTAGGCAGGTGTTTGCCCCTGACAGCTTGAACAGAGGCAGTGGGGTTTGCACAGAGGGCAGACCATCCAGCAAAGGCACAGCAAGGGTTAAAGCACTGCCTCTGTTTGCCCCATGGATGAGAACCTGCACCTCCACATTCCCCTTCAGAAAACTCGCCTCCATTCCTACCTAAAATTGAAAGAACAAAATTGCCTGAATTTTAACTTTCCATCCTGTTCTAGGGAGGAGGAAAAACCCAACAGCACAGCATCTGAAAATTAATGTAGAAATTTAAACAGAACAAAATCAAAATGGATAGAATGTAAATCCTAAGCTATTACGTGTTCAGACACACAAACATGTGCAGAAGCCTTTTCACTTAAAAAAATACCAGTTTTACATTATACTGGAATTAAAAGGTAAATTATTTTATTAAAAATCACATAAAAATCTTTCTTTTTTGAGAATATCTTGCTTTACAACCTAAAAAATATCTTGTGCTCTTTTATTCAGTATATGTATATGCTAGAAATTTACTAGGGAAAAAAGAAATATAAAAAAACCACATAAATGATGCTTGTAATAAAGGTATTACAGTACAGGATTATCTAGGTGTTATTTGAGGTTTTTTTCACAGGTGCCAAACAAGATGACAGGAGAAGCCTGCATCTGTGATTTAATACCTGCAAACAAAAACTTCTAAGAGCAATCAAAGTGTTGGTCTGAAGGAAAATATTTGCTAATATTTTTGGGACTTCTCTAATTTGAGACAGACACTTGCGGAACACTGACACTAAAGCTTCAGGATAACCTGCATTAAAAGGACCCCACCCCACAGGCACATGGATTTTACCCAAAGTCCCTCAATCTGTTTATTAGCTGAGGCCTCTGAAGTAGGAACCTGTGACGGTGGTCACAGGGGTCCGAGGATGAGGGAAGAGACGAGGATATGACTCCATATTTCAGAAGGCTTGATTTATTATTTTATGATATATATTACATTAAAACTATACTAAAAGAATAGAAGAAAAGGTTTCATCTCAGAAAGCCAGCTAAGAATAGAATGGAATGAATAACAAAGGTTTGTGGCTTGGACAGAGAGTCTGAGCCAGCTGGGCTGTGATTGGCCATTCGTGATAAACATCCAAGATGGGCCAATCACAGATCCACCTGTTGCATTCCACAGCAGCAGACAATCATTGTTTACATTTTGTTCCTGAGGCCTCTCAGCTTCTCAGGAGGAAAAAATCCTAAGGAAAGGATTTTTCATAAAAAGATATCTGTGACAGGAACCCATCCTGTCCTTACCTGTGGGCAGCACATTTCACTGGGTCCCTCATGGCACTGCCTCTCTCTACTGACTGCAGGTAAAGGTAATGCCCAACACACCTGCCCCAGGAAGGAATGCAGCACTGGGGAAGAAATCTGGTGGATCTGGAATTCCAGATAAATAGATTTCTTTCCATGATGTAGCAACAAACCAGGTTGTAGGTTTTTTCCCCACAAATATTGTGCTTAGTTAAAAACCAAAAAACTAAAAAGAAAAAAACCCCAGAACCCCCCAACTTTGATGTGCTGGAAGAAATAAGTGGTGGTTTTATTGTTCAGCATTTTTGGAGTACTTATGATGAATAAAGAATGCATTAAAAATTTCTAAGTAGGGTGTCTCATAGATGCCATAATCAGAGGAATTATTTTCTCTGTCTGAAAAGATAGCTTTTCACAGTCAAAATCCTTTCCAAACAGCAGTGAAACTGTAGAAGGGTGCAAAAACTCATTTAGGCTGTTCAATGTGTAATATATTTTCATGTTCATCTTGTATTTAATATTTTGAAATTTGTCAACATATTAACATTCATTACATTTTTCTGTCTCATGTAATAAGCATTTTTAGATTTTATTTTTACTTTTTAATTCCAGTTTCACAGAACATTTCAAAATATTAAAACTACTGAAAGGAGAAGAATAACCGTCTCTATTGCCCTTTACTGTAGTATTTTGAATAGCATTGCTCATGTGCCACAGTTAACAATGTTGAGTAGAGCAGCTAATTGTGTGAAATGTTCCATTTCTTGGAATGGGGACATTACATTTATTATCATCTGCTCTATTGGTTCTTGAAGTGAAGCGATTCTCTTTTAAAAGGAACTGTATCTATGTAATAATTTAGTTCATCTTGTATGACAGTACTCTAGATTTATTAATTGATTTGCATTCCTCAAAAGCCTTATGTGTGAACTTTTACCGATAAAAGTAAAGATTATTCTGTTTCATAGAAGTAACTAATTTCAATCAAATATATATAAGTTGACTTTGTTTGGAATACAGGATTCTGCATTTCAAGATCAACACAAGGGAAATTATTTCTTGTGTAAGCTCATAATTTATTATTTTTGTGGTATTATAGAGTGATCAAAGTGTTTGGAAGATAGAAAATCGTGGAATGGTTTGAGGGAGTGGTACTTCAGTTTTGGTTGGGTTTGGGGTTTTTTCCCCCATCAGACACAAAAAAATAAGGGAAATTATGGAACTGGAGATGCATAGAGAAAAATGCAATTTAACATTTAAATCTTAAAATTAATAGTCCACATTGGGAAATTAAATTGTAATTTAGTTGATTAAATATCTCCTCTCAAACTTATGGGTGGAGAGGAAGGAAAGAGAGAAAATAAGGAAGCTCGAATTTCAGATGTCTCTTCTAAAGAATATATTTCATGTCATAAAAGGAATTCTTTGAATGTTTATTATTGCTGACAATTAAGCTTTAATTGCAAATAACAGCTTGAAATAGATACACCATCTATATATCATGAATCCAAGCTGCACGGTCTGTTTTACCACCTGATTTGGCAGATTCTGTCAAGGACAGTGTTTCCCACCACGAGTCAATGGGACTGATAATGGGGGGTTGCAAATACTTATTTTCTTGTCCTAACAATGCTTGCTTTAAAGTCAGAAATGCTGTGGCTGCAACAGGCAACTGGTGCTGGAACAGATCTTTCTCCTAATAGTTTCATTAAAATTTGCTTAACTTAAATATGGCATCCAGCCAGCTGGCATCTAATTATTCCTGGGGTCCTCTGTTAGGCATGCTTGAAGTAGTGGGAGTGTAGAGACTGTTTCTGATGCAAATAGTCTGCACGTTGCAGAAAAACACTTCCGTCTGGAGAAATACAACTGCTTGCTGTCATAATAAGCCGAGAGGAATTGGCTGGGGATGAGTCATTTCAGCGTGGCTGATTGCCACAGTGTCTGTGCTAACCAAGTTTTCCTGGTAATCTGCATATAATTCATATGACTGAGAGTTTATATTAAGTATTTTTTAATGTACAGATTCATACCTTCTGTGAAGTTCAGCATTTCTCAATGACGAATACCAAGTCTTTCATTCTAGTGAAAAGGAGAAGGGAGAACTTCCACTCCAACAAAGTAATACCTACGGAATTGAAAAAAATCTCATTCCCATTAAAAGAGGATTGGATGGCCCTGGACTGAGAGCACGTGGGTAGGACTCCTGGCAGGTGCTGAAGGGAAGACTGACCATAAGAGAAAATATATTTCTTGGAGGAGAAGAAGAACTATCACTGTGTGAATCCTCAGTCCTTGACTACTACCTCCTCACAAAGCAAGTTAATAGAGGTGAAAGACTAACTCCAGTTTACAGTCTTCAGGGTTATCTAAAGATATTTTTCTCATCTATGAATTTTACATTTAGTTGCAACTGGATTGACTGCTCTGGATTTATAAATAAAGGCTTGTATTTATCCTCATCCATGTGAAGCACAGTTTTAAAACAATGCCTAATGGAAAACTCTTAAGTATATAAACTAAAGACTCACAACCAATTAACAAGGACCTATCTCAGCAGTGATAATCTCTAGGACAATAAGAACAGTTAAGTATTTATTTGTACTGCTAGTAATAGTGTGGTGCTGAAAGATACTGCATGATTTTCTGTTCATGCCTATGCTATAAAATCTGATTAAGTGGTCATTTTATTAAAAAAAGTCTAAGTCAAACCGTACTTAGGAGGCAAGGACTCAGCTGGGCTGTGAGGTCAGAAATTCACCAGGAATGTTCCAAGGGGCCACACAAATGAACTACTCCCTTCTCTGTCTGGGATCAACAAGGTCTTTTAAGAAAAACTAGTCTTTAAAAATCTTAATTACTATTATTACTAGAAAACAAATAGAAGGCAGTAAGGAAAATAATTTTGATTTTTATTTGAAATGTGCTTTAAGTTCCTATGAGTATCTATCCTACTGAGGACACCCCCATTATTTGAGGATGAAATATCTCATTAGGACTCCCTCATCTTGCATTAAATTCCTTATATCTGGTTACAGATGTAGTCTGTGAGACAAAGAGAAAGGTGTTGCCTGAAAATCCTCCTCCCCTCTCCAAAACAGAATTCTGTCTGTTTAGTTCATCATTTAGTTCCAAACAGAATTTGGAAAAACTGATGACTACCTTTTACTTTGAATAGAGAGAAAAACTGTGGACAAGGGATTTTCAGAAATGGGAATATTCTTAAAATTATATATGTTGGAAAGATCATAGAGAGATGATATCTATGCCATTCAAGACAAAATTTTATTCTCAGGTGAATAGGAGGTTGTTCCCCCTGCTCCATTGTATACAGAATGAACACCAAGAATGAGTTACATATCTGAATGCACTCATATGAGTGGATCAGAAGGTTGACTCCCTGCCATTGATTTCTTAGGAAAGCAAGAGCTCAAGGCATGTTGTAAGACAGAAAACAGAATATTTAAAATAGCATTACTCTAATGTTTTAACAGTTGTAATGATTAAAAAAAAAAGAAAAGAAAAAGCTAACACCACTGTTGATGTGCTATATCTGTGGGACAGTAACCATGACAACTCAGCTAGCTTTTCTTTTAATTTCTAAAGCAAATATAAGTATTTGTAGAAATATTCATAAAATGTGTTCATACAATGTTGATAACATTCAAGGTTTTTAAAATAAACCTTCGTTAGTGTGCCATATTTTCTTATACTTTATGCATTCACATTCTTCACAGTTGTCAGGAGTTTTTAAGTTTTATTCTTGTCATTTTGATATTTTGCCAGAATTAAGCTGAGTTGTTTTGATTTTCTTTCAGTGTTTTTTATTACATTGCTTTGTTTGTGCATTTTTTCCTCCTACATTATTTTAAAATTCCTCATGTCCCTATATTTTTCTGAAATGTTAATAGTTTTCAATTAAAACCAGCTCTAAGAGTTTATTGATTTATTTTATTTGGTTGTCCTGCCAGCTCTGTGGAGCATTTCAGAACAGAAGCCTCCTGATGAGTTAGGATCCAAAATAATTTAGCCTGAAGCTCTTGGCAGCATCTCTGTTTCTTCACAGCACTGCTGTACAATGTATGGTTAGAAAGTTAACATTCCTAATAGGTGTAATTTTGAATATCTGCCCATTCTTAAGGAAATTAAGTAGAAAAATATGTGCCTAAAGACTCCAGAAATTTTCCATTGTCTTTGTACGAACTGGACTTCTTTTAACACAGCGCCATGTTAAAGGTCAAATTCTGTTCAATTTATAAATTGGAGTGAAAGAAACAGGATTTGACTACAGAGCTTGAATTTTCTGAAATGTGTGCTGGACTGTCTGGCCAGCTCTTTACATTAACACAGGCATTTAAGACAAACTGAGTTACTGTGCTTTGGATGAGAAAAACTGCCTGAAAACCTCTCTCTGTACTTGGTTACCCTGCAATAACTGAGGGAGTAAGTGAGCTGGGCTTAAACAGGGTGACTGAAAACCCCTAGTTTCAAATAAAATCTTGGTGGCACTGCTCTAGTTAATTTGCTTTATTTATATTTTCTCTTCTTTTGTGAATTGGTAAGGTTTGAACCCAAACTTTCAGCTGTTTCTTTTTTTAATTCCTTTTCGGTCTTTGTTTCTCCTTTAGGTGGTCTGGGCTCAGCATCTTATCTGCATCTCAGAATAATAATTTTGCATTTTGAAAAGTATAAAAGCTACACAAAAATCAGCTCCTTTAACTGACATGAAATATATCTGAAAGATATTCTAATATGTTTAAAACTCGACAATTCAGTTTTCCAATTGATCCTTTTTTAGTTGCTGTTTATCTGAACATCATCAGAAGCATAAGAGCCTTTGTTTATGGAGTTTGATGGAATGAAGCAAAAAGTGTGAGAAGTAGGCTATTAACAGAAGTGTTTTCTCTCTATATCTGATCATGAAAGCAAAAGTTAAAAAGTATCATTCTGCTATAAATTCACATTGCAGCCATTCAAACAACTCATGATAGTTGCTTAGGTTAAAGAAAAAGTTGCAAGATACCTGCAAAAGACAGTAAAACCATACCAATAATAATTGTCTTTATTAAACTACTCAGATGATTCCTCTGATGTTAAGCTTGGGATTAATGTACATCTTAAGGTTCTCCCTTGTAAAAGGGAGAAAAAACTTCCCTGCAGCCAATTGTTAAGATGGTTTTAATATGGCTAGCATATTAACATGGGTAGCATATGGTAACAATAAATATAGAGGTATTTGTCTTTCTCCAATCCATCATTTCAGTTGAGATGGAAGAATAAAAAAATCAGCTGAGACCGTTTTAGTTTTAAAAGAGCTAGAGGAGAGAGGATTCCTAAAAATCTTATTCTCACTTTCCTCTCTGTCTCATATCCTGCCTCCTGTAACAAGTTGCTTGCAATGGTGTGATATGAGTCAGCAGAACACACTCAACCACTTTGAACATTTCCTACCAGTATCATTATTTGATAAGAGAGAGTTTTTTCCTAAGCACATATTACAAGCCTGTTTTCATTTTTATGGAAATCTTCCTGGCACAAAAAGCATCTCAAGGAGATGTAATGAAAAGTGTTATTTAATGTAGGCAGTAGAAAATATTTTGACTATAGGAGAAAAAATTCAGCTATTCATGTTTTACACGGTGTTTCTATACTCTCTTGTTGGTGCAAAGGAGACAGAAGCTTTGCAATCATTAAAGTTTCTTGGAAGGTCTTACGTCTAAGCTTGTGAAGAATGAAAACTATAATTTTCACATGTTTTACATGGAACAAAAGACAAACCCTAATGCAGTTTACTCAGCACAGCTACTTGATTGCATCTGAGAATATATGACAAATATTTTTTATTTTGCATTGTATTGTTATCATAGCCCATACAGCTTTAGATCACCGTGGATAACAGCCACATTTTGTTTTTCCTATCACTGGTGGGCAATATTTCTTTTAATCTTGCATGCAAGTGTCATGGAAACCTATTTACACTTTAGTCCTGGCTTCAGCTTACTCTTTAGGGTTACAATCCTGTTATTTAAAAGTCATTTAAAAATAAAATGACAAGTAATTAAAAGGATTTTTGGTTTGGATAGTTAGCTTGTAGCAGGTTAAGTTTTTTTCTGCTGCAGTTTTGCACAACACAAGCATGGAAAGGAGTAAAGGGATGATTGATAACTTATCTCAAAAGCAGTCAAGGTGCCATGCATATCTTGTAGTTCCTGAATCCACTCTAGTAGGAAAAGCAGTGAAAAATTAAAAGGGAAAAAAAAATATTTTTTTTCAGGGGAAATTTGAAATCGGAAGGTTGGTCAGGTGGAGATTCACTAAAAGGTTGCACTAGATTGAAGAGATGGAAGAAGAAAAACTGTGTTACCAAAAGGTAACAGAAAATGGAAAATAGTTTCTGCAAGGCTACAAAGAATGGAAATGAAAAAATAAACTCTATTTAGAATGCTGATCCTAAATATGATCCTAGGTCTGCAGTCACTGGAAAAAAACATTGTTCCACCAAAGAACAAACCTTATTCAGGACTGTATGTTCTGCAGTGATAAAAACCACTAAGTCCTAATATGAGCTTGTTTTGTAAGGGAACTTGTGTTATCATCTCTGCTGGAAGAACAACAGTCAAACTGCTTACTGGCCTCCAAGTGTAAGTGGAAATTAAATGTGTCTTTTTCAAAAGTGCAAATATTTCCTCTACATCATGAATAACTGGGGAAATTAAAGGTGCAAGTTAAGAAATAAATTTCTCTGTATATTAAGAAGTATCTGAGTGACTGAGGTTGTGAGTTCAGTATTTTTCATTAATTTTTTCTTGAATTTCTATACATACTCATAGGTGTTTGTGCACATGTCACCATTATGGGTTTTTTATACTTTGTGCTTTTTTCATTAAAAAAATCCTGCTATCAAAAAATCTGGACTTAATTCAGCTTTAAGTGTGCCACTGTTTAAGTAACATGATGGTGGTATTCAGTGTATAGAGGTAGGAATACAACACTGTGCAGCAAACAAATGATTGTTCACTGCACAGTGTTCTATTCCTGAGGTATTAATAAGAAATGTGAAAAGTTTGAATGGAAAAACAGGTCTTTATTCCAAGAGGGGATAAAGTCACCATCATTAACCATCAGCTATAAGTTGACTTCAGTGCTACAATTATTTCAGCATAGTAATAATTTGTACAGAATACGCTGTTAATTTTATGGGGTTTTGTACTCTTGTTGTTAACTTTGGAAAACTTTTGCATAATGATGCTTAAATATCTGTGCAATTTGTTCTGTGGCAGATTGCTATACACATAGAAGCTAGAGATCCTCTATTCCTTATAATTTTTTGCTTCTATTATTAGACAATATTGTCCCTAGCAGATTTGAATAATTCAACCAACAATCAAATTTGATTAATATATTTTTCTTACTATCAGTATCTCAGAAAAAGCCCAATATCCCTTCACTGTTTCTGAAAACATAAAAGAGTCATAAGATTATTCTATATTATTCTTTAAGGTAAATTTGTTTCTAAGGCATTTGACACAACAAATTCCCACAGATTTCTCAGGTGATATTTATTTCCAGAGAATAGATTCAGTTCTGTGGAAATACTTTCCTGTTAGCTGCCTTTATAATTGCTGACATTTTGTGGATAGTGCAATGAGAAAAGACTCAAGGTTGATTGATAGCCATACCCATGTAGCTCTCTAGACAAACTAGTGAAAATTTCCTAAGCCATGCAGTTCAAATTTCAAATAGATTTATTATTAGCAATAATTATTATTGCTACCAATAATTAATATAAGTAGTATTAGTATTTAAATGTTCACTTCCAATTTCTTCCAATTCTTCAATTAAATGGATCAAAGCTACAACAAGCACCTGATGCGAGCAGATCTGTACAAATGGGAAGGATGTTAATTTGGCTCAACAAATCACAGAGCTCACAGAAAAGACTCAAGTGGAATGAATGATTCTGTATGACCTAACACAAATACAAGAGATGAAGACATTTTTCTAGGCATAAAAATCAATCAAGCTGTGTAAAATGTTATCTGAATCTTGCAGCAATATCATGGGCTGTCAAGAAGTCTATGGAGGAACGACTGCTGGCCTTTACAATGTGGTGTTTCATATCTCTTTTTAGTGTCAACATATGAAAGAAAATCAGATATGAAATATCCAGAAAAAGGACTGCATGGAAGAGCATGTCAATAATGCATCAGTGAAACCAGAATGTCTGTATTTCAGCTCATACAGAAAGCAAAATATGAGCACATATTACAGCATGTATAACCAAGGAGCTAACTGTGGAGTAGGTCCATGACTGTATTTGAAGCAATAGAAATGCAAAGGCACTGAATATGAGTGTGTGTGTGTGTGTGTGTTTGTGTGTGTGTGTGTGCAAAAACTTTAAAAACCCAGTTACAGGATGAGATTGGCTCACTAAACTATGGGACAGTGAAAATCCAGATATCCATGGCTACTTACAGGACCCCTACAGAAGGAGCGCTGAAAAAGCCAACAGTAAACAGTTCCATATTCTGTTGGAAAAGAGAAAACAAGGCAATGAGTGTCAGGAGTCAGGAAAATCTGAAGTCAGTATCCACTTGAATAGCATATACAATATGCTATTCTCTGTTTGGTCAAGTCATATGTGTTTTGCAGAAACTGGCTTTTTAGATGAGAAAGAGAGGGTGCTATCTGCTTCCCCAAAGTATGAGATTATCTAAATAGTTAATAATTTGGTGGGTCAACAGCTATTTTTAGCAAAGGAATATAAATTATAAGCATTTTAATAAACTGGGATTTGCTAAAGGCATGTCTGTGTTTCAAATCCTGTTTATGCAAAGTATTTCCTGTTTCTGCAGAGGTGTATGTGTATTTAGATATAAAACTACTGGCCTATTTAATTTGTCAGTAGTTAGTGTACCAGTACATCTTCTATTATTTATCCTGTCACTACTAACAGAGTTCCACAACAGATGGAGACACGATCCCACACAAATGGCATTTTTACTGGGCAGAACTAACAGGCTTTTCAGTAGATTGATGCTTTAGGTGTATTGAAAGAGGCATTTTAAAGTTTCTTAAGATATCCTTTTCTCTGTAAGTCTTCTGCATAGAATTAGTTAGTGTTTTACTCCAGAGAAATAAGATAGGATGCCACACATAAAGGAATCCTCTGAGACAGAAAGATCTGCAGACAAATGTGAAAGATGTTTTTCTTCAGCTTAATATTGGTACTCCTCTATAGCTCTCAAGACAGGATTTTGATGTGAATGGGGAAATGTAAGATCTTGTTAGGAAAAAAATTACTCCTCAGAGCCGCATTTTTGTCCAGAGATTTAAATTTTTAGTTATGGAAAAAGTCTTTTAGTAATATTAGGGTTTTTCTTTTTCCCAGGAAATGATTGCCAGGAGCTAATGCTTTTAACCTTGGTTTTAGTAGCAATATTACAAAGTAGCTCTGTAAAAGAAAATAAACTAGGACAACTCATTAGTTGATTCTATTTTTGCTAAATTTAAAGATAGTATTATTTAATAAATAACTGTTTTAGTATTAAGAAATAAGCTGAAACACTAGAGGAACCAAGGGAAAATATCTTCTAAAAAACCCAAAGAACTCACTGGGTCTCTTCAGCCCAGAGTGAGTGCCCTAAGTAAAATTTTCTTAAAGCTTAGTGATCCAATCACAAAATTTATATTTGGTTCTTACGGTATATAGTTGTACAAGTCTACAGTGAGCTCCAGGAAACATTTTGCTACACCAGTTGAGCTTAATGAAACAGATGGTGATCTATGTCATGGTAAAGGTCAGCTAATGAGGGTTTTGCCACCTCTTGCAGTGGTTTCACTGCACCAGGTACTAGGAAGGAGTAACCAAGAGATCAGCAGCCCCTAAGAGATCTTGCTTTGAGACTCATCATCAATGGGAGAGAAAAATGCTCCAATAAATCTGATTCCATATTTATATCAGAGTGAAAAGTAGCACATTTAAATGTGTCTCACATCTTTCCTTTTTTTATCAAAATATTGGAATTCATATGGGCTTGAATCTTTAAAATACAAAAGCCGAAGTAATGAAGTAATTCATTACACATTAAGTAATTGATATGTTCACATGTTGGTAGAAATGATCAATTAATGATATGTATGGCCTTTGATATGTAGAAACTCATATCTGTCTAAAAGAGTAATTCCTAATGTAATATTTACTTTTCTTAAAAAAAAAAAAACAACTGCAAATAATTTACAGTTGTTTTCTGGAAATAGAAGAGAACACAAGTAGTGAGGAAGATAAGGGACGCTTTGCTCTGACTGCACCCTCCACAAGCTCAGCAATCAGAGAGTTTTAAGAGAGTACAGTGACACTGACACTGTGTCACCACACTGAGGATCTGGTAGTCAGCAGAAGCGACTGCAAATACACTTGATGTGCTCATTTCTTCAGCTGTGCTAGCAAGACCCAGATTTTTATATGTTCTGGCAAATGCTCCTAAAAAAAATGCCTAGAAGCACTCCAGATAGTTAGATACCTATAAAAAACATCTGCCAAACAAGATTTCCAAAGCCTAAACTCTCATAAAGTGTTTGAAACCTAACGTGCCCAGAGACTTTTTAAAATATCACAATGCGCATGATAGGGAATCCCCACCTAAATAATTTTGAAAATCCATATTTAAATCAATTTCAAGGAACTATCTGAAAATTCCTAATTTAACAGTGACTTGAGCTTGGGTAGATGCAATCATTAATCTTCAGAATATTTTCCACTACTGTTCAGGAGGTGGATTCCAGGATTATGAATTATGCAGAGCTGTGACAGAAGCACAGACCAGTGCCATCCCAGGATAGTATGCAAAAGATTTTTTGAAGGCAGAAAGAAGGGCCTGTGACAGTCACAGAAAAAGATAAATGTAAATTTCAGAATAAGGAAGAAACTTCAGAGGATATATCTCAAAAAAGAACAGTCAGCAGTGTTTTCTTTTGTGATGTTATGAGACTGTGAAAGAAAGACATAATAAGGTAATATTTTTCACTATCCTATTCAGATTTATAATGCATTTATTTCAAAGCTTAATTTTCACCCCTAAAATACTCTCCTCTTTTTTTATAAATTCATATGATAGGGGGTGGAAACAGTAGCTGAAGCAAACCTAAAGAGCAATGAGCTCTTTAGGAAACATGAGCTGTCCAGAAATCCTGCAAATGGTATGCAGTGAGGTAGATCTGGACAGCCAGCTGGCATCACCAGTGCACCTTATATATGGAATTGCATTTCCCACAAAAATCTCTTTGGTGATTTATGGATGCACCTTTGAAATGCACTAAATGGTTTGGGAAATGAACCATGTGACTAGCAGGAACAGAAATCCTTTTAAAATACTTGAAATCACAAAACAGGAGGCCCATAAGGTGAAGAAGAAGGCAGATTTCCATGCTTCACTGCTTCACACCTGGCTGTGAGAGGAATCCAACAGATGAGCAGTTTAAAAAAAAGGATGCCAGTGGGATTTTCAAACCTCTGATAAGTCTGAAGTGACTAAGGACAAATATCATGTTGGTAAATGAAAGAATTAAAACACCCCAAAAAAATAAATGCTAAAATACCCAATTTTCTTTTTACTTCATCCATTCCTCTATAATTATTCTTTTGTATTTTGTTAATTAAGATATTCAACAGCATTATGTGTATCCAGTGTTGGATACATATTATTTAAAAAAATATAAATATAAGCTATTTGTCTCCATGATCATTGTAAGAGATTTTTGTTCTTTCAGGCTACTATGAAAATTCACTATAATTATGAGCAAGAGTCACTAACTTGTAAGATTTCATGTTATGTTTCCTATTTTTGCTTGTCTTTCTCTCAATTCTTAGTGTATCCAGTTTTCATTCTCATCTAACTTTTTTTGCTCACCTTTTGTGGTTATTTTTTTTTCTTTTAGGCTCTCCTGATCCACAGTTTTTCTGTCTGCCCTCATGCCACCTGTCATCTTTTTATCTTAACACACTTTCTATGTTTTTATTAGAACTAAGCTATAGGTTTTTGCTGGGCCTTTTTTGTAGTCAAGAGTAAATGCTTCCCATGTACTGGAATATTTAACAGTTCCTGAGGAGGCAGCTCTGATGCAGTAAAGGACTGCAAATTGAAAGAACAATAGAAGCCATTGTGATAAGTTGAAATGTAACATTCCAATTTTCTCAATTTTTATTTTTCTTCAAAGTTGTTCCGTATGAAGTAAAAGAAGCTCAAGTGTAAATTAAAGTGGCTTCAGTCAGGGAGTAGAAAATGTTTTGTCTTTTAAATATTTACCATGATCATAATTGTAAATCCATAAATATATTTGAAATTATGGTACAGTTAAAATAGTTAAAAGTCATATTTTTAAATGAAAATATCATGAAGATTCAGTGTAACAGCTTAACATTAAATATTTTTCCTAAAATGTTAGTAGTTTGTTTTTGCAAAGAAACATAGTTTCAGTTCAGTAAATTTTATGTTCTGGAATATGTACTCTCTCTTTTTCAGTCTAAAGAGTACCCGTACAGTGCTAGCTCTGGTTGCATGGCTGGCTCTCAAAGGAGATGATGTTTGTTTAGTTCATACTTGACACCTTATCAAAGAGTGATTTTACTTGGAAATGAAATCTCCACACAATGAGAAGGCAGAGTGTCTTCCCCTGTACTTTCCCACTTTGCTGGATAAAAGCTCAAGAAGGAAAATAACACGGAAGTATTAGCAAATGTGCCCAAAAAATAAAACTCCTTAGCCTGAAATATATTTTGCTACTTGTTTGAGCTTGGAAATATCTGTGCAAACACTTCAGCCATTTAGCCAGTGAATCTGGCAGAAAGAAGCCTGAAGGAGTGAGAAAATGCAGGCTCTGAAAGAATATAATCACGATCAACAGCACCCAAAACCGGTGATCTTGCAAAAGAGAAAGCTTATGCATCTCCTCCACTAGTTTGTTTGAAGAGCTTTTGTTTGAAATGAGGTTCACATTGTGCTGGCAGGTGTCCCAGCATTCCCTGTAGCAGACTGGGAAAGCTGTAACGAGGTTTGCCTACAAGAAAGCAGTGCCACTGAACAACCAGGAGACAGCAGCGCACACCCAAACTCCCTCGGCCTGCTCAACCTGGGTTTCACTCCAAGAGCACATTCCATATCTACTTTTTAGATCTGGAACTTGTGAAGAGAGAAGCAGTCTTTAAGGCAACCACTCAAGTAACTCTGATCCTCGTTATCTGTGCAACTTGTACAAAACAGGGAATGACACCTTGAAACAAAAATTACTTAGAATAACTTGAAATGGAAGAGCAGAGCATAGACCCACCACAACACGCAGAGGTGACACAAGAGCTCGTGCTACTTAAAATTTGTTGCACTTAGTAATTATTTGTGGGGTGAAATCTGAAATGTTAGACTATGAATTGTTTACTTTTCTTAATGAATATGAGATGATCAGATAAAAGAATTTTTAATATGTTGCCTGTAACAAGTTCATTTGAGGAAATTACCCTAACAGTAAGTTCTCCTGTGCTGTATAAGTATTCCAGCGTTGCTCATGGCAGAATAACTCTTTCCATCACTGCCACAGGTCTTCCTCTAGGCATTCAGTTCCTCCATTAGTTCCACAGTGATATAGATATTTCTCTCCTTTGTAAAGCATTGCAATATATTTGATTCAATTTTATAAAAGAATTATGCTTATACCCTTAACCCCTCTTTAAATTCTAATCTATTTTTATTCCAAACAAACACGTCTATTAAAATGCTGTCATTCTACTGATGCAAGTGATTTAAATAGCTCTTCCATTTTTGTGACCTTGAGATAAGGGACACAAAAGAAGCAGTGGTAGCCAGAGGTCACAGGGGTGCTCACAGACAACAGGCTCTAGAAAGGTGCAGCCCTCAGCAAATGGATGAAGGCCAACAGAGGCCATCTGGCTTCAGGGTCAGGACTTCTCCCTGACCTTTCTTTTTTAACAGTACAGACATAACAATTCACAGCTCTAATTTTTATGCTAAATCAGTACCTACACAAGGAGGTGTATTCAGTATTAATATCTTTAATCACTACTTCACTGAATCACAAAATTTTTAGGGTTGGAAAGAGACCATCCAATCCAAACCCCCTGACAAAGCAAGGTCACCAAATGCAGGTGACACAGGAATTTGTCCAGGGTTTGGAATGTCTCTAGAGAGACTCTGTGCACTTCCTGGGCAGCCATTCCAGGGCTCTGCCACCCTCAATGTAAACAAGCTCTTCCTCATGTTGAAGTGGAACTTGAGTTTTAGTTTCTGGCCACTGCTCCTCATCCTGTTACTGTTTTCCTGTTACTGAAAAGAGTCTGGTGCCATCCTCTTGGCACCCACCTTTGAGATACTTATTTACATTAATGAGATCCCCTCTCAGCCATCTCCAAAATAAACAGACACAGCTCCCTCAGTTTCTTCTCATAAGAGGAGATTTTTGGGGATTTTAAAATTATTTTTTGTTCTGAAGATTTGGTGGATTCAAATAATCTAAAAAAGCATGCAGCTGGTGCTTTTTTACATTCTCATTTACTTTGTTTGAAAAGCGGAAAAGTTATAAAAACATACTAGAACAAAATTATATACTTAATGGGATACTATTTTTTTTTGTCTATTTCATTTGTTCTCCTATTAAATTTTCAAAAAACAATAAAAGAGATGGAGGAAAAATAAGGAATTTTTTATACATTTATAAAAGTCAGAGTTCAGACACTCAATCCACTTTGATCAAAGTTTAAGAAATGAAAGTGTCCTTTAAGTACAAGAAATACTGTTGTATTATGGGTACCCAATTTTAATTAAAACATTTTTGAGAGAGATTATTCAGCCTTTGATTTCCCAAGCTCATCCACAATTTGCCCTACTCTCCAATTTTCTATAATAAACTATTCCCTGAAAAGTAAGTTACCCAACTTTTATCACAATGGTTAGCAGTCATCACATCAAGTTACACATTTGAAAATTGGTGTAAATAACATAATTTGTATGCTGAGATGATGAAACAAAGCAATTTCCTGCATCTCACATCATCTCATTGATTGCTGTTAAGTTAATATCATGTTGCAAAAACTGTCTATAAGCCCACTTCCAACTATTCTAACTAAATATCTGTCACCTGGAGACATAAATTTAGGTGTGTTTCTATGGCTTTTCTCTTACAACTTGTTCCTCAGTTGAGACAAGTGGAAAATAGACATTTTTACTTTGCTGGGAACTTGGAAATAGAGTCCAAGAGTTTGGCCCCTTTATTAGCTTGTTAGGAATGTTTATATTATATTTAAAATGTTGTATTTCACTCAAGTCTCTGCATCTAGACATCAGAAATAAACCTTAACTGAGGTGTCTGTGTTCTCTCCAGAGTCAAAGGCACAAGACAGTGGTTGTGTCCAGCCAATAATATTGCACAACTGGTTGTGAACCCCAACCCTCCTGGCCCCCAGTGTCTGATCCATGCCCTGGGTATGGCATGAGAATACAGGGCTGTTTGAAAGAAAAGGCTCTCTAAAATGGGAATTGATCTATACCTGTAATGAATTCCTTTCTCACAACCTGGGCTTTTTTCAGAGGACTGGTAGATGTGACTCAGCAGAGACTCTGGCAGTGACCAAAGCTGCAAGTAATTTCTAGGTTTTGGTAGATACAAGAATTAAACCAGAGGTTTTTTGAGATGTAGCAGCATGCATGTGCCACATGTTCCTCTCCTTTCAGCAGGCCTACAAGTACTTCAGGATGCTGTGTCACACTACATATGTGTTTAAGGTGATTAACATACTGCAGAATAAACCTCACACCAATGCTGTGTCACTATTTCTACAGAATGTGAAAAAGAAAAAAAGAAGATGGAATGTTGTCTTGGCAATTTCTGTAAAGTGCATAAAGTAAATTTGAATCTTTCTTGCGTTTAACTCTAAACATATAAAGTAAATTGCATAGGTTAGGATAAAAATACAATTTCCTGTCACTGAATATGGAACACATAAAATGTCAATATAAGGGTAATGCATATTATTGCAGCAGAGAATTCTATTCACTTCAGTGCTTTTGCCATAAAATAATTGTCATGTCCAAAATGTCACCCTGTCCTTGGTCTCTGTACTTTGTCCATTCTAAGGCTGTTAAGTGCAAGACTGCAAACAGTTTCAGAGGCTTCTACAGGGAATGTTGTACATAACTGACCTCTCTGGAGGCTTTGCCTCTGTTCAAAGCCAGCTGAGCTTCACTGCTCGGTCTGTGATTTCTGCACAGCAAATTCATTAAAATACATGTTCAAATAAACAACAGGCATCCTAACTCTTAGAATACCATATGTGGCTAAGAATTTTGAAAACTTATCAGCAGACTATTGTCTTTACCTGATCATTTACTGAGAGTAAAAATCTCTAAGAACATCCAAACTTTATTGTTTAATTTTTCAGTGGAGGAGGTTGTAGGTGATTCACATTTTCCACTAAAACAATTTAATCATATATTCAGAGTCCTTTTATTTTCTGACAGTATGAAATTAACATTTCAATTTAAAAAATCATTCCATGTTGTCTACTGTAGCCCATTCATTTTATGCCTATGCCCATTTTGTATTGTAATTCTCAGTGTAAGATATATGGACTTTACTTTACCTGAATTTATGACTATTGAACATTACATTAGATGTGGCCATTTTTCCCACACATTTGGTATTGACAGGATGCTACATTTTATTAATGAGAGTAGTACATAGTAGTTTCTGTTGTTTTTCTCACTATGTAAAAGTAGGCTGCTGATTGGTAGGAGAATGAAATGGTAAAATATTAAGCAGTCCATTAATTTTGATTTATTAATAAGCATTCTTTGAAGATACTTCCTTTCATCCAGAATTGGAATAGTAACTTTCTGTAAGATTAAAAGGCTTTTAAGGAGAATAATTCAATATGATAGGAATCATTTGGACAGGTCCACTTGACTTTATAAGTTTTCAAGGCAATGCCATTTTAACAGTGTTGTAGATTTTTTTATAATGAGAGCTTTTGATTATTTAAAAAGAGATTTTGTAATTTTGATGTGCTGCTCTTGACAGACTCCTGCATTTAGTTTTTCTGTAGAATACAATGTGACATGTAGTTAAGTCAACCTTATTTTACATCCTTCCAACTGCTTTGTTCCTCTGGGGCCTGGGGGAGTAGGTAGTCTGTATTAACATGCATGAGCACTCTTATGACATATAGTTTAAGCTGCCATCTGTTCAAAGAAAAAACTTTTATGCACATGGGCTTTTAAAATTTTTTTTAAAAAGAAAATAGTTCTTTACAATGCATTGAATTTAAGAGAAACAGACAATATTGGAATTACAGGTGTCTTGAAATTAGTCTATTTATTTAGTAAATTTAGACATGATTTTATTGATGCTTTTTCCTTAACAAGATATGATTCTTAATCATGAAATCACATTATAATTTGAGTTGAAAAGCACCTTTAAAGGCCATGTGTTCCAACCCCCCTCCATGGGCAGGGATATCTTTCTCTATAAAAGATTAATCAAAGTGTCATCCAATCTGACCCTGATCATATCCAATGATGGGGCATCCACAACTTCTTTGGATAGCCTGTTTCAACATCTCACCACCCTCACCATAAAATGCAGCTTCCTTATGTACAATCTAAATTTATCTTCCTCCAGTTTAAAACTATTGTCTCTTGTCCTGTCTGTTACTACAGGCCTTGCTATAAAATCTCTCAATCTAGGGTTGGAAACAGATGATGGTTAATTTCCCTTCCAACCCAAAACATTCTATGGCACTTTGATCTTATAATCCTCCTGTACAGAACAAGGAGAATACAGAGCAATAATGCCTTTGCATCCATCAACAGGACAGTTCTTCAGATACAGTGCAGACAGATGAGAGATAAGGACAGGGAGATCACTCACCAATCACATTTATGACTCTTTGGGACTTCATCTCAATTTTAGTGTAAATATGGTTTGCCTGGCTCTTCAGCAAAGAGAAGAGAAAGAGAAAGGGTTTTGACTTCAGTGAATATGAGTTTTTTATCATATGTTTAAAAATACTAATTATATATTATTATGTAATAATATATTAAAGTAGGTAACACTAAAGAAAGTACATTTGGAAGTAACAGCATCAAAATCAATTTACAACTGTAGCATAGAATGTGGATGTCTGCTATTCTTTGGTGTACAGAGTGTTTTAGCAAAAGCAGGATCAACTAAGAGGGCAAATGCTCCTACAAAAGACTGACATTTAGAATTTAAATTTCCAATGGGCCTTAAATACTACTTGTTTGGGAACAAAAAAAAAAAAACAAAACAAAAACACCGAGTGGTAATTACTTCTATGTCCAGACACTGCTTTTCTTGCAACTGCAGATAACCTTTGCACCTCTATCCTCATAGTTATATAGGAATTTAACCTTTGTTTCAGCTGTGACTCTTTTGTAGAATTTCTGGACTGCATAGGTTGTGCTCTGCAACCTTCGTACTAGACTAGAAAGTGCAGTAGTACCTGATAACTAAACTATAAATAAAAATTTTCATAAAACTTTTACAGTGATGACTCTTGGGTATGTTTCTTAAGTCTTCAGTTCTGAGATTGGGTAAATTGACAGCAGCAGACATAGATATAGTAAGTGATACTCTTCCTGTAGTAAGTGATAACTTTTGCACCTACTATTTTTGATTTGCATCTGTTATAGCTCTGATTTGATCTCTCTTATGAGTGTGTGTGTGTGTATATATAAAAATATATATCAACGATCGATAGGCATTTCCCTTCTGAGTCATTTTCCTGAAGTGTCTGTGCTGGTGGTATCACAGGCCATCTCCATGGAAACAACTATGATACTACAAAGAGTGAGTTGTGACATCACTAAGTGAATCAACCAAGAGAAGGAGTGTTTGTGAATAAAAAGAAACTTCTATAAAAAAAATCTAGTAAATTAAAACGAGGAATGTATAATAATGTCTAGGTAGTAGATCTATGTAATAGCGTTCAAGGACTATTTTTCTATCAAGAGAGTGATTTTTTTAAAGTTTGTTGGAATGTGATAGCAGCTCTTTACATTAAAACACTGTCAATCTCTTTCAGCTGACAGTGTGAGCATATTTAAATTGCTTTATAGCTACAGAACCATATGTTGCTGTGAGTACGAAGATGCAAAATTCACCATAGAAAATATTCTCTATCTTAAGGTAAGCAGAAATAGTGACTTAATTCCTGATATTCTTGTCTTTATTGATGAAACTTCTGACACAATTAGATTATATGAAACTTACAAATACACTCCCTTCTCAAGCTGCCTTTTCTTATAGAAATTTGCTGTAAGGGATAGACATTTCAGCTCCTTTCATTTGTTTGTTTGCTGGATAGTTTTCCTTTTTCTTTGTTCATTCCCCCTCTAACTTAGAAAAATAATTACAGCACTACAAATAAATTATTTTTCTTATGATCTTCTGAATATCAACAGTCTCTATTGCAAACATTCATTTACTTTTCCCCTAATTAATTACAGCTTTCTTTAACAGTCATTATTTTACCCTGTGGGCTTTTTAGAATTGGACATTTATGAAAACTGCTCAGCACCTCAACAGTTACATCACACATTTTACTACTGTCCTGAACACAGCGAGTCTTTTGTCTGTTTATATTTCATATATGGAATTCACATCAGTTCCATCTGAAAAAGTTGCTCCTACTTTCAGTATCACAGAATGTAAATTTTTTTATTAATTTTTTACCCAAGGCATATTTTAATCAAGGTTTGGCAATAGAACTGATTAAAGCTGTCTTAAATTCTACTCCAAAATTGTTCATCTCGATGTTCAGAGTTAGTCATGCATGATTTTTAATCATTATCAGGTGCCAGAACACCCAAGACAATCCAAAAGAGAATTATTGGACTTTTTTTGCTTATGGCTTGCATCCTTCATTCTATTCCAGGAAGTTTGCAAAAGATTTGTTGCTGTTAACAGAAGGAAACACAAGTTCCTCAATCCTTACATTTGTCATTTATAGCTCTATAAATGGTATCTAGAACTGTCACATGAATAAGCAAACACTTTTACTTTGAGAATTGTTTTGCCTATGTCCATTGTGGCATTATCCTTTCTGCACCTCATGACTGAAAGATGGGAATTCAGAGGGACTGTAGAAGCAGTATAAGTTGCACCAGGTGTCAGTAAGTACACCTATTGCAAGCTGAGGGAAAGCAGCAGGCTGCAGCCTGAAATGGGTATGTTCTGAAAAAATCTCAAGTTAAATATCCTTGTAGATGTAACCCATCCATTTTAGTTTAAGCTGCAGAGAAGGTATATTTCCAATGCCCTTTAGGGATTATTGGAACACAGATAATATTGCTGTGGGATACCATTATGTGAGTTCTGGTGGTGAGGTGAGTGCATCCAAAGAAAAGCAATGAAGCTGGTGAAGGTCTAGAGAACAAGTTTTATGGAGAGTAGATGGGAGAACTGGAGTTGTTTAGCCTGGAGAATAGAAGGCTCAGGTGAGACATTATTACTTCCACAGCTCCCTGAAAGAAGGGTGTAGTGAGGTGGGTACCTTCTCTTCCCTGAGTCCACAGCAGACCCCGAAAACTATTGGAAGCATGCTTCCTGAATCCCTCATACAAACTCCATTATGTGGAGCCAAGTATGTGGGCTTTGGGACAAAGGAAAATATTCCTTCCTCTTCCAGTAGAGTGAGATTTACCTCAGACCCCATGGTTCACTCAGACCCAGTGTGATATAACCATGGCTCCCAGGTCCAGCCAACAGTGGCAAGTATTGCTGGTAGGTGTTCATCACCCACCCATTCATGGTGTAAGCACGGGCAGCCACAGAAACCAGCATAAGCAGAGAGCAGTGTCTTCACTGGCACTGCATGGAGGGGGCCAGCACAGACAGCACAGATCTGTTCCTCCTCTCTGGCTGATCAGAGCTTACGGTCACGCAGTGAAGGATACACATGCCCTAAATCTTTTGGTTCACTGACACAGCCACATTCTCAAACACCTGGAATATTACCACATACTCTATTTCTTTTCATATCCCTACGCAGATCCCCATCCCTTTACCCCGTCATTGACTCAGGCCTATTTTTTTATTAAGTGTTTCCTCTTACTAGCTAGTCCAGCTCATCATTTGATAGTAAAAATTATACATACACACATGCAAATGCGCACAGAGATCCGAGAGAGGTCACAGCAGTTTACACAGAAAGTTGCTAGGAGTGATTTTTAATAAGAAAACAAGACAGCCTACAGTGGTCAGGTGCCTCAAATAGGCAAATGCATTGATCTGCATTTTCTCTTGCTCATCTGGACCTCTTTATCCTCTTTCCTCTCCACTTCCCATTCTTATTTTTCCTCCATTCACACTGATACTTTCCTTTCTTCACCCTTGTCTCCTCCCTGGTACAAAGGCCTTTCTAAATTAGTCACAGTTTTGCTGCATCTATAGCTAAAATTGCCACTTCTGGTATAGTTACCTTTGGCATTCCAGCCCTGCGCACTGCGAGCGACGCAGCTCAGGCCAGCTTACCAAGGCTGTGGTAGGTTGGCATATGGCATTGGGAGATTTGACCCCCCAGGAGGTCTCCACTTCTCCCAATTAATTACCTGTGGGGTTTGCCTCACCCTTCCTTAACCACCAGAAAAATGCAACCATTTCTTATAGACACAACCATTAAAGCTTCTTGCTCCTACATCCCAGTTTCTCATGGTCAGCTCACTTGGCTAAACTTCAGGCCAGGGCTTAGGGATGTGTCAGTGCACCTTAGTAAATCAGATGTGCACTCTGCAGTTGCTCTGCTGAATTTTAACTTTCTGAGAAACAGTTTTACAAATTAATGAAATTTGGATTTGCTACTCTTGATAAATACATTCTCTCTTTACCTTTTCATAATTACAGGGGCAAATCTGAAGTTTTCTAAATGTGCAATGTTCATCAAATATGTTCCTCTGGAAGAACTACAGTATTAACACACTGTTAAGCAAAACTTCATAAAGTATTATTATAGATGCACATATAATTCATTATTCACTGACATATAGAATTAATTCTCCACTGCCTTATACGTAAACTTTGATGAATGATCTTCATATTTTGATCTTTAATTACTAAAAATTACTGTGCATGTATATACACACACAGTGGATGCCTATATTGGTTTTTTTATTTTAAATTATTTTAGACAAGGAAAGTTACCTTCCATTTGTGGTGAAGTTCAATACAGCAGTATTTTCAGTCTGAGAATGATCTTAAAAGTTTTAGATTTATCATTTTATGTACATTTTTCTAAAAGTAAAAAAAAAGGAAACATAATTTCTTTCCATCTACAAGTAAAAAACAAAGAAAAGATCCCCAGCAATTAAATCTTAGGTTTACTTTTCTAGAAAAATAAGTGATACAGATAAAAAATGCAGACTGACACGCAAACCAAATAAATCAGACTCTACTAATGTACTATGCTCTGTAGGATAGATAATTTAATCAACAATTGGTTTTATATTTGTTACTGAAATTGACCTCAAAGTTCATGTCTTTATGAAACTTTCTCCAGAGAATAAAAAAATAATTCGGATGCAACAAATGATGTTGACTAAAGTACTATTATCTCAAATAGACTTGTGATGACTAAAATGTACAAGATTTGAAGAATAAATAAAAGAAATCCTGTGGTTACTCTAAATCATTTGGAATCTTTCAAAATGTCAATAAGAAAATGGCAGCATCAGGCATAGAAAAGACACCAAGACATCAAAGGAGGTTTTAGTCTTTTGTTTCAGAGCAGTGGTATTTGGTAATCTTTGGGCAGTGACTGATAGAGGTTTGCTAACTTACCCAAAACTTCCAAACTTAGAGGTATTCTTTAGGTTTCCTTTTTCATTATTTTGCCACCTGTTGCACTAAAAAACCCCATAGTTTTCCTAATATCTAATTTATTTCCTCTGTTTTGAAAGCCAAATTATTTTCTTGTCCTTCCCTGAATAGATAAATCCTGTGGTCGCTAAATATCTCAGCATCATTGTCTTTTTAATCATATTTTATATTCTGGAAGACAAATAGCACTATCCCTATGCCTTTTTCCTTTTTTTTTAACATAAAATACATTAATTCAACTTTTCAAAATAAGAAGTCTTATTCTTTGAACATTTTAATTTTTGTTTCTTTTCTGTGGACTTCCATTAGTTGTGTTTCTAAAAACTGTGTTACCTGAAGCAGATGCAGTATTCTATTAGAAGTCTTAAGTAGGACAAAGATAAACAGACACTTTCTATGCTCCTCATCCAGTATTCTGCTGATTGCACTCCAGATTAAGATTTTCTTTCTTGTATTGTCTTGTACATTTTGTCTAAGTCCAACACAATCTTAATCTTTCTCACTTCAACTAAAACCTCCCATAGTACAATTCTTTGTATTAGTGTTCACTAAACTTCATACTGTTAATTTTGCATGCTTTTTCCAAATAGTTAAGAAGATGCAGATTTGAATTCTTCCCTACAGAGTGCTTGGAACTCAACCACAGCAGATGCAATACAGGTATTGTCTATTCAGTCAACTGGCCAGTCAACCTGGCCAGTAGCAAAAATATGTAGAGATTGATCCTTCACTAAATTTTTCAAATTTTATTTTCTCCACATTGATTGAAAACTATATGTAGATAATCTTTGGAGTGCAATTTTTCACCTAATTACATACCTACTCTGGCAGATATTCAAGAGGTTGCCATACAAACATCAACAGCATTTCTGAAGTACTGGTTTAAGCCATCTACTGATTATTCCTTACCCAACAGCACTGTTATCCTGTCAAACAAATAAATCAAATGGTTTTCTACCATTCAGTCTAAATATATCAATTT